>NC_039269.1:6686703-6694203 GCF_003368295.1 Carassius auratus | reverse complement strand
TTATACGGAGTTGTTCTTTTAGATTATTTAATTAAAATAACATTAACTTAAAAATGTATTTTAATGATTATTTCACTTAATAAATTGTGATGCAGTTCAACTCGATAATAACAAGTCAGTTAATTAATTTATAATTAATGCATTATTATTATTATTAAGTAAAACAAATTAATGATATTTTATATTTTTGATAATTACAAATCAACATGCATTTCTGTAACATTAAACTCTAGCTTGAATGACTGTTGTGTAAAAGTCAAATCAATTTTAGAAACACTAAAAGATGACGGAAAACAGCATCGGAGCTGTAGAAAGATTGACTGTTAACGCTGTTATTGCTTAATTTGAATATTTTGCATTAACTTACTATTTGAATAAGTTAAATTATTATTAAAAGATTAAAAATTATTTAAAAGATCACGTAAAAACTATTGCTAATCATGTTATATTTTGTTATATTTTATATTTTGTTATATGTTATATTTAAAGAGTTAATTTGCTAAAAAACAAACGGATAGTTCTTGGGTTATTTAAATTAGGCTAAAAAATAAAATAAAAATCACAGCTAATTTACACAATATGATAGAATAAAAACATGATTGCATATAAAAAAAACATCTTTTTTTTATCTGTTTTTGCAAATAAACTCTTAAAATCATTTCTTCCTCATGCAGCACTTCAATATGCAACAGCTTTGTTTAATTGACACTGAGAGTTTATTGCATTCATTGTGTGTGAGTGTGTTTCAGGAGCTGGAGATGCGTAACGTTGAGTTGGAGCGGCGCGTGCAGAACGCCGAACAGAACCTGACGTCTGCGCTTGAGGATCGCGAGCGCGCCGAGAACGAGGTCCAGAGGGTCGCTCAGATCCTCGACATCAAGATCTTTGACCTCAATGACCTTCGGCAGAGTCTGGTCCAGCTGATCAGTAAATAGTGCCACGTGAGAGACGGATGCTCCGGGATTAAAGTGTTCCTCAGTTCATAAAGACCTGAATGAATCAGCCGTTCGAATGAATCAATTGAAAGAATGATTCAGTCAGTGACTTGGCGCCACCTGCTGGCGAATGTAGTGTTAACATATGATTTCAGGTGTATAAATCATTTAATATTTCTCTATTCAAAATGTTATATTTAAAATATTAACCTCCACATGAATCTATGAATTCAATTGCACACATGCCATCTTTGAGCCATGAAAATGAAGCCATTATAAAGTATAAATAAAATATTACTGTATATCACTTTAAGGAGGAACATGTTATCACGTATTAGGAAGGCTGATTTTTTATCAGAAATTGTAATTACTGGTCAGAAGGTGCTCTTAAATTTTTACATTAGGAGGGCAAGCGCTCCTGACTGAAATTGTATGCTAAAAATGAAGCTAAATCCTCCAGCAGGTGGCAGCAAGTCACTGAATCGATCACTGAATCATTCATTCAAGTGATTCGTTCGAACGACTGAATCATTAGCGAGCGAATCAGTGTTTCTGAACTGATGGAACACTTTATTCTCTGTTCACTCTCTCTGCTTTCTCTTTCATCTTGAATTTGCACTGAAAAGATCTTTCTGTTTCAGTTTAGCAATAACTTTGGTGTTGTTACAGTACGCTTTATTTTTGATACAGAAACACTAGTACTGTGGATCACAAGTATGTTTTTTTCTTAATTTTTTCTTTCAGTTCATGCATCATGAAAAATAGGGCTGAATTTTTTTTTTTTCATAAATGCATCATGAACAATTCTGGATTTATTCACAAATATATATATATATATAATTGAAATTTGAATTGAAAGCATTAATAATTAAGTTTAGCGCAACATAAGTAATTTACACAAGATTCAAGGTTGTGTAAAGATTTGTATTTCTTTATTTTTGCATTTAATTATTTCTCATTATTATTCTTAAATTATAAGTAATAATATATAATTAAAATAGTAATTTACTAAAATTTTAATCAGATTAAAATTATTATATTTTAATACTAATTTAGATTTTTTTTATATCATACTTCTGTAAAATTAAACTTTAACGAGAATGGCGATGTATTATGTTAAAAACACATTGTATAAGACTGTTTATCCATTTTTACATCTATATCCAATTATTATTTTGAATTATTATTTTATTATACATTTTATTATATAGATAAAATAATATTTTAATAATATTATTTTAATTTATCTTAAATGTCATGTATTTATATAACCGGGCTGTTATGTCAAAATCAAATTAACTCAAATTAATATAATGCTTTTTCTTTCCTTTTCTTTTTTTCAATAATTTGAAATTATTATTTTAATAATAAATATCATATAGTTATAGCAATTTAATATTTTAATAATTAAAATATGCATTTAATTTGTAATCATTTTAGAAATTGCTAATTTCTGAAACATCAAACTTGAGCATGAATGGCTGTTGTGTAAAAAAAAATCAAGTGAATTTTTACTTGCACTTTAAAAGATTAGGTTAAAAAATTAAATCAAAAAAATTCATAGCAAAGACTGTATAGTGGCTCAAACACCTGGAACTATTCAGAGATTTATTAGTGGAAAGTCAGTTTAGACCATTTTAGAAAGTCACGAATGAGCTTTTGTGCTGTAGAGTTTGTTCCTGATTCAGTTTCTCAGCTGGGAGTGAGTGGAAACCAAAGACCAGCTTGAATGTGGCACTAAACGCCTCTAAAAGTTCATAAATGCTTAGTTTAGACGACAGCATTGATATAAAACATTTAATAGCTGCATTGGTGAAATATATGAGTAGGTAGAATTCAACAATTCTGTTATGGTAGAACATTAAGATCCCTTAAAAGGGAATTTCTATTTAATAATAGCTGTAGTTCTTCACTGAGGAATGCAGTCATGAATGTGCTTGAATGCATCTGGTGTAGTTGCTTTGTGCAGCTCTAAAGCTTCAAACTTTCATTTGATTAAAGGAGGGATTCAGGCTAAAATGAAAATGTGCTGAAAATGTCCATCCAAGATGTGGATGAGTTTGTTTCTTCGTCAGGTTTGGAGAAATGTAGCATTGCATCAGTGTCTCATCAATGGATGTTCTGCAGTGAATGGGTGCCGTCAGAATGAGAGCTGATAAAAACATCCCAATAATCCACAGCACTCCGGTGCAAAACACAGTTGTATAGACATTGATCACTGTAGGTTTTATTTTTTCTGAAGTTAATTTATATATTTTTGGCATTTTTATCTTTTACCCTGTCTTTATATATATATATATATATATATATATATATATATATATATATATATATATATATATATATATATATTTTTTTTTTTTTTTTTTTTTTTTTTCTCTTTGTTTTAATCTATATTCAGTTCTAATTTTATATTATGGTTTTAATTAAATACTATATAGTTAACCTATTTAAAACATTACTAAATTGTTAGTTAAAATGTTTAAATTGTAATAATTTAGTTAAAAAATTACAGTGTAGAAGTGTGTGTGTGTGCATTAAAATGCATTGAATTGCTAATGTGATCCATTGTAAAAAAAAAAAAAAAAAATGTTTGGTTTAATTTTTTTTTCCTAATAGATTTTTAAAATGTTTTTTTTTTTCATTATTTTTTAATGCAAAAAAAAAAAAAAAAAAAAACGAGAAAAAAAGCTATATTATGGATTATGAGCCGGTAGCAATTGTCTAAAAATTTAAAATTATCTTAATACTGCATTTGTTTCAGCTTTCGTCTTCTCCAGATGTTAACAGATGGACTGGAGTGCTGTGGATTATTGTGATGTTTTTATCAGCTCTCATTCTGACGGCACCCATTCACTGCAGAGCATCCATTGATGAGACACTGATGCAATGCTACATTTCTCCAAACCTGATTTTTTAGCAAATGTTCTTTCTTGGCTGAACTCTTTCTTTAAGTCAAAGGCTGTAATGGTTGTACAGCTGTGTATTGGATGTTGCATTATACAGTATCTTTATTACAGCACAAGAAACTGCAGTATTTGAATTATGTGTTCTCTCAATCCACAGGGATCGGCACGGACAGCACGAGCCATGTTTGTATTTGTGTGCTGTATACATATATAGGATCAAATAAACAGATGTTTACTTTTATATTTCTTCTCCTCTCTTCATGCAGTATTTGAGTATGTTACTGCTTTGTATAATCGATGATGAGAGCATGCGTGATTTGATTTGGAGAAAGTGGCAAGAACTCTTTTCAAGGACAAACGTTTCTGCTCGCGAGTGATCCAGCGTTTTACTGTGATCCGAGAGCTTTATTGCAAACCTGCTGAATAAATCTGTTTTACATTGATTTAACTGTGTGGTTTATTGCATTTACATGTGCACAAAGCATCCTGGAAAAGTAATATTTAAACCAATGGTAACATCAGACTGATTTAAATGTGCATAGCTTTAAATATTATATGTGCTTAAAATGCATTTTCAAAACTTGTGAATTCTTAGTTTTAAAAGCCCATACTTTATAAGTTGTTCTGTGCACAAGTAAATAAATAAGGGCAAAATTAGTTTTGAAGACATTTAACATTTCAAGTGTTTGATTTCAACTTAAATGCATTGTTTAAAGTTCATAAATTCAGAATTCATTTAAAAATAACTGAGTTTGAAGATTCAACTTCATACCATGCTTCTCTTTTACATTTTAATTCTTCTCACTTAGAAAATGTTTAATAGACAATCTGATATTAGTAGCTATTATTATTAGATATTAAGCTTGCAAAATTAGTTTTATATTGAATAAGCATTGGTTTCGTATGAGTTGCTTAATAAATGCCCGAGCAAAACTAGAAAACAGAATAAAATGTTTCGTTAAAAACTTTTTTTGGCAACACTTTAGTTTTAAAGTTCATACTTTTTTAATCTTAAGCGATTTGTAGTATTCTTAAAATTACATTTATACAGTTTTTTTTAATCTTTCATACTATATGAAATGCTATGAAATGTTTACATGCAAGATATACATAAAAAATAAAAACTTTTAATAGACAATTTTATTTTAACAACAGGTTTGGCTTAAAATATTTTGCACTTTTAAAAATAAATGCAAAATATTTATTTTTAAAATTGTTAGATTCGATACATAGCTTTACTGCCTCTGCAAAGAAGCGTTTCACAATGCCTGGTTTGAAATGTACATGAAATCGTTTTACAAAACCTTTTACCAATAAAACGAATTAAATCGGATACACTTGAAAAAAATGTCCTCGGCGAAGTATGAAGACACAAAATGGTTAATGGGCATCTCTAAGATTTATTTTTTACACAGAAGGAAAAGAACATGAAAGTACAACAGCTGGCAAATGAAGAGACAAACTCCAGGAAACTGTTTTCAACCATTTATTTGAAAGAAGACGCTCCTGAAACACAGAGACGCTCCAGTCTACTTCAGCTTCTTCTTGGGACGCAGGTTGTTGGTGTGGCCGCACTTCTTCTTGCGGCAGTTGACGGCACGTGGATGCAGACGAGCGTAACACCTGAGAGAACATGGCTTTATCATCATTACACTCTCAACACAACACCATCAGACACACACGACCTACACCAGACGTCAGCAGTGAAGCGTGCGCTCTTACTTGCGGCAGATCATCTTCTCACAGTTGTATTTCTGTGCCAGCTGTCTGAGGGACGGCTCGATGATGCCTCCTCTGAGACGCAGCACCAGGTGAAGCGTGGACTCTGACAGAAACCACACACATCCGCCCAGTAAACACAGGAGCACGTGACAAGAGAGCGGCTTTCTGTTTAAAGACAGTATTCACACACCTTTCTGAATGTTGTAGTCTGAAAGCGTGCGGCCGTCTTCCAACTGTTTGCCAGCGAAGATCAGACGCTGCTGGTCAGGAGGGATACCTGAGGATAATAAACACATGCTAGTGCTCGGAACAATATTTATATACAACACACACACATTGCAACACATTTAAGACTTCCTCGCCCCTCAAAGACATGTTAAGGCTGTGTAAGTGTAAATGAAGCGTGAAAGCCTGTTCTCTGCTGAGGTTCATACACACCCTCCTTGTCCTGGATCTTGGCCTTCACATTCTCGATGGTGTCGCTGGGCTCGACCTCGAGGGTGATGGTCTTACCGGTCAGGGTCTTCACAAAGATCTGCATCTTACCACTGTCACACAGAAGAAAAGAGACAATCAAGATCACTCGGAGCCAATGAGAGCATCAAACACCGGCTGGTGAGCAGCATCTGTCACGTGCACAGGATGATCAGAGGAACAGAAGCAGCAAAAATGCTGCAATACGATATTTTTGACATTTCTAAGTTAGTTGTTTTCACTTATACCATGTTTCAGTAACAAATCAGTATCTGCAATACAATACTTCCATGATTTTGGCAATACGCCATATTAAAAACTTAAGATACAATGGAATTGCCATATATCTTGATATATACAGATATATAGATATAATTATAATTGAATGATAGCAAAAAGACTCATTAGTAATCATCAGCATCTAACGTTACTGCGCCTCACATATCAGTTTTATGATATTCAAACGCTGACAGGGACACGTATTGCAACAAAATATAGCTAACTTAAGCAGAATAATATATATATATATAAAACCATGCATGTATTGTAGGTTTATGTCGCTTTACTGTGTGTTTGTTGTGTTTTTCTATCAGTTTCTCTCACACGCATGGCAGAAGCGGCCATGACACTCCATCACGACATAATCAACTTCAAACCACACAAACGGGTCTAAATCCAGCTCATAACCAGCTTTAATCGCTCCTTTCGTGAACTTAAACATCTCATGTACACATACGCACAAACATAAATGTGAATAAGGAGAGAAAAGACGTTAAAACTAGATAAAAGCGCGGACAGTAATCCTCACCTCGCAGTCGCTGCTGATGCAGGCGGAAAAAGAACGACGCGTTCCTCGCGCGTGAAGATCGCGTGTATTTGAGCGTAAGAGCGTCTTTACTGCCGCCTGCAGGAGCGGAGCGGAACTGCAGCGCGCAGCTGCCACAAAGCGTGTTTTCAAACCCAATACAAACATTTTTCTGCAGAATCAGAGTTAAAGCTCGTAAAATAAGGTCTGTGCTAATTTTGTATAAATGTATGATCTGTTATTTATTATGTATTTACTGTGATCTGGGTGACGTTTGGTGTCTGCTGTATACATATGTAATTCTGATATTACTAAATATTATTTAATACGTAGAATGAAATGTAAAATTAAAACTGTAGTGTGATTTGTCACAATTTAAAATGTAATATTTATAATAATAATATACACACACACATACATACATATATCATTATATTATTAAGATTATTGTATTATTAAACCTTAAATGTACAATTAAATGTGTGAATTCATAATTTACAAATTAATATTTACATTAATATTTATACATTTAGAATATTTTTTCATATGTATATTAACACATGTATATATAAAATACAATTAAATGTAATAATACTTATATTATTATATATTATATACAATATGAATACATATACAGTGTTGTAATTACTAAATT
>NC_039269.1:6669203-6681703 GCF_003368295.1 Carassius auratus | reverse complement strand
AAGGTGAAATTCTAAATGTTAAGTTGTAAAACTAAAATGAAAAAAAGTTTCCTCAACAACTACAATAACTGAATTAATAGTTGAAATACGTAAAAAAAAATATATATATATAAATTCTAACAAAAAAAATTCACAAAAGCACACAACAAAATACTAAAACTTTAATTACAATTAAACAGAAAATTCACATATAAAAGTAAAATAAACCGAAATACATCATTTACAGTTTTTTTCAATCGCTAACAAGTGCTTAAATGCTGTTTTATAACAAAGTTCGGGAGGAACAGTCGCAGTTCATTAACCTGATTAACACAAGTGGAGACCAATCAGTAATCAACTCATGACAAGGTATAAATGACAGCAGAACCTATCTCTGTTCATTGACCGTTTTCAGCATCCCGGTTCGCGCTGTCTGTCTTCTCATCACAGACCCGATTTTCCTTCCAGCAAGGAGATCCATACCGGGGATTTTTTCAGAAATGCTACTTTTTCTGACACCCATGATCATTAAACACGGCAGTTGGCACCATCAAACGTCATCGCGACAGTTGCTCTTCTCGCCAAGCCACACGTCGTGGCCAATAGACCGTGCAAGCCGAGCTTACCTCGCTCGACACCACGCTCGATCCGATCAAGACCGGGCTCTCTTTGAGCGCTGGAATCGCAGCTCCAGCAGGCACCCAACCAGCCCGCTCCTCAGTTCCTACTGCAGCAGCAGCAGGCCTCTCTCACTTCCCGCCGCGGCTCAGCCCTTCACCGCGGCTTTTCCGGCCGAGGCGCAGTTTGAGGCCGCCTCCTCTAGCGGCACAGACCGTGCATCATAAATTAATACATTTTCAGGTGAAGACGCTAAATACAGGTTTTCGGCTAGAAAGTAGTGCGGGAGCCGCGTGGAGATTCGATCACATACGCATGTGGAATTTCAGATCCAAATTGAGTCTCGGATGCGTACAAATATTTACACTTCCACGATTAGACCGTGGGCGAACGCCCGACCGGATGTGATGTATCCTAATCAGATCTATCGGTGCGAGGTCAGAATTACCTATATCTTGTTAACTATTATTAAATGTATTTAAATTATAAATATTAGAAATAAAAAGGAAAATAATATATTACAATATATCACAATAATCGTAAGGGGGACCCTGTTAATTTTTACAAGCAGCATCTGAAAACATATTTTCTCTCTGTTATCTCGGTCAGTGTCATGTACTTGTCGAGGTACGGCCACGGCGACTCACTCCTCGGGATTAACTGTTCTCCGACCTCATCCTATGCCATAATTTCATCAAATAATTTTTTGCGTGACTGGCCAAGGAGTGGTACCATCCGGAGCAGAAGGTGGCGGTAATGCATCATAAAGATGATTGGTTGCTATCCACCTTAAACGCGAACAAGAGCGTCACTACTGATCCAGGATCAGCGATATTAGCAGTTGTATTTCCCGATTTGAGTTTGAGCTTCAGAAATGCTTGCGAAATGTAGCTTGTGTGGAAGCTACCGCACTACTTGGTAAAAGTAGCTTCGCTACTGAAAAGCTATTCGATTCAGAAAGTAGCGAAGCTACGACCAAGCTACTGAGAAATGTAGTCAAACTAGCTTCGCTGCTTGTAGCGACGCTACTGCCCAACACTGATTATTAATTTTACCATGTTGAACACGTCAAGGTAACAGTTGCTGCACGACCAGTATGCGACAATCGTTTCCAAATGCCGTGTGCTGTGGAAAGGAGGCTTAAAGTTGTTAAATGAGGCTATGACGTAGTCATCATCCACACGGAAATGTCCAAAGATATTACCTGCCTTACCGTGCACGTTTAAACCTCACTGAGGTTTTACAGACAAGTTTCATTCAATTATTCTGGCAGGACCAATTTATTTAGGGGCATATTTCACCATCTACTGGCGTGATCACTACCCTCGTTTTGCCGCAGGACAGCAGTGTGAGTAAAATTCTGTTGTCTTTCTAGGACTGTAATATGAAAAGCATGCAAGTAAATATCTTTAGAATTGCTTGGAAGTGAATAGCACATAACTGCAATTAATGTTATTGCCATAATCATGTCTTGGTATGTTTTACAGACATAATGATATTCATTGTATAATGACATTCATAGTTTTCAGAAGCCTCTGTTTCCACAGTCTATACTACAACGTGAAACCAGTGTTCCAAATGTATCCATTAGGACTAGTGACGTGTCGTCCATGAACGAATCGTTCTTTTGAACAAATCTTTTAGCTGAACGAATCTTTTAGGTGAACGAATCGCTCATGTTATCCACTGACTCATATTTCTCGTTCAATGAAGTTTCTCCCTCCATAGCAGCGCGGCGCTATAAGCAGCGCATGCGCAGCTCAGTGAACCGGGTAACAACCATTTCATCCTGTCAAAGACTTACTCAACCTCGAGCCGATAGCCTTCGAGTATGAGGTGACAGAGTATGTGATTCGTTGAATGTAGTAACGAATACGCCCTTCAATGAACGAGTTTCATATGAGTCTGAACTAGATCTAGAGATCTTATCGTTCGTGAGTGAAATTACTGAACTGGCACACATGTCATTCGTGAACGAACTGAATGAACGGATACATGTCGTTCGTGAATGAAAATGAACTGGCACATAGCTTACCTTGTTCGTGAACGAAATTAGAGTAAACCGGGTTAGTCTGCTACTTAGCATGTCAATCTCGAAAATGCAAAGCGCAGTTATAGGTACAGTACTGTGCACATACGCTCGTTTTGATATTTAGCAACTCCACGTTTAATCCATAGACCGTAAAAGAAAGGTTTAATCCCCGATTTATGGATGTGAATTTATAATATACAAACTGTTTGACCAAACAATTAAAATGCTAATTAGGCAAGAAACCTTGTGCTTTGTTCATCTGAACAACTCAATTAGACTTTATATATTGAATGCGATTACACACACATTTTAATAAGCCAGATCAGCTTTTGTAACAAGTGAACGCGTTCGTTGACTTAAGACATAATACACTCTTTTTTTTTTTTTCCGCCTGGTGGCACATTTTGCGTAAAACGAAGAAATCATCACTGGACGAATCTGAATGAATCATTTTGGTGAATGAACTGAAAATGAACGAATCTCTAGAAAGAATCATAATTTCCACCACTAATTAGTGCTGCAACGACGCGTCGACATCATCGTTTACGTCGACTACAAAATACATTGACGCGTGTGAAATGCGTGAACGCGTCACACTGTTTACATCTCGCATAATGGCATACTGCGAATAATAGAATGCAACTTTCTTCACAAACCGAGACCACTGTTATTAAAAGTATGAGAATACTTTAAACAGAGGACAAATAAAATGGCTCTTTGTTCCCTTTGCAAAACCGATATGGTGTACCACGGCAGCACAACTGCGATGAGCGAGCACCTCAGAGAAAACATCTAGGCGCTCTCCGGTGTCTCCATGCAGTTTAACTGGTTAACCTGTGATCTGGTGACCAACTTCCTGGTTCAGGTCTGATATTCTTGCGCTGCGGCATTCTGAAAAGTTGAGATATTTTCAACTCGATGCGGTGCGGACGCGCTGAAAAAAAAAAAAAATAAATAAAAAAAAAAAAAATAATAAATAAAATAAATATATATATTATACATATATTATCTGCTCTGTTTTCCCCCGCATGTCCAGCGAGCACAAGTTTGTCACCAGACGCAGTAAATATTTATTCGTTTCCACTGCCCGTCCAGCGAGCACCAGTCTCTCAGCGGACGCAGTCAATATTTATCCGTTTCCACTGTCCGTCCAGCGAGCACCAGTCTCTCAGCGGACGCAGTAAATATTCATTCGTTTCCACTGCCCGTCCAGCGAGCACCAGTCTCTCAGCGGACGCAGCAAATATTTATTCGTCTCCACTGCCCGTCCAGCGAGCACCAGTCTCTCAGCGGACGCAGCAAATATTTATTCGTCTCCACTGCCCGTCCAGCGAGCACCAGTCTCTCAGCGGACGCAGCAAATATTTATTCGTTTCCACTGCCCGTCCAGCGAGCACCAGTCTCTCAGCGGACGCAGCAAATATTTATTCGTTTCCACTGCCCGTCCAGCGAGCACCAGTCTCTCAGCGGACGCAGCAAATATTTATTCGTTTCCACTGTCCGTCCAGCGAGCAACAGTCTCTCAGCGGACGCAGCAAATATTTATTGGTTTCCACTGCCCGTCCAGCGAGCACCAGTCTCTCAGCGGACGCAGCAAATATTTATTCGTTTCCACTGCCCGTCCAGCGAGCACCAGTCTCTCAGCGGACGCAGTAAATATTTATTCGTTTCCACTGTCCGTCCAGCGAGCACCAGTCTCTCAGCGGACGCAGCAAATATTTAGTCGTTTCCACTGCCCGTCCAGCGAGCACCAGTCTCTCAGCGGACGCAGTAAATATTTATTCGTTTGCACTGTCCGTCCAGCGAGCACCAGTCTCTCAGCGGACGCAGCAAATATTTAGTCGTTTCCACTGCCCGTCCAGCGAGCACCAGTCTCTCAGCGGACGCAGTAAATATTTATTCGTTTGCACTGTCCGTCCAGCGAGCACCAGTCTCTCAGCGGACGCAGTAAATATTTGTTTGTTTCCACTGTCCGTCCAGCGAGCACCAGTCTCTCAGCGGACGCAGTACATATTTATCCGTTTCCACTGTCCGTCCAGCGAGCACCAGTCTCTCAGCGGACGCAGCAAATATTTATTTGTTTCCACTGTCCGTCCAGCGAGCACCAGTCTCTCAGCGGACGCAGTAAATATTGATCCGTTTCCACTGTCCGTCCAGCGAGCTCCAGTCTCTCAGCGGACGCAGTACATATTTATCCGTTTCCACTGTCCGTCCAGCGAGCACCAGTCTCTCAGCGGACGCAGCAAATATTTATTTGTTTCCACTGTCCGTCCAGCGAGCACCAGTCTCTCAGCGGACGCAGTAAATATTGATCCGTTTCCACTGTCCGTCCAGCGAGCTCCAGTCTCTCAGCGGACGCAGCAAATATTTATTTGTTTCCACTGTCCGTCCAGCGAGCACCAGTCTCTCAGCGGACGCAGTAAATATTGATCCGTTTCCACTGTCCGTCCAGCGAGCACCAGTCTCTCAGCGGACGCAGTAAATATTTATCCGTTTCCACTGTCCGTCCAGCGAGCACCAGTCTCTCAGCGGACGCAGTAAATATTTATTTGTTTCCACTGTCCGTCCAGCGAGCACAAATCTCTCAGCGGACGCAGTAAATATCTATTTTCACTATTATTTTTCTTTCCTCTGTCTGTCCAGCTAGCCTCAGTCTCCCAGCGGACGCAGAAAATACCTATGTCTCTATCAGTCCGCGAGCACTAGTCTCACAGCGGACTCAATAACATCTATTTTTCCTCTGTTTGTCCAGTGGGCCTCAGTCTCCTAGCCTGGTAATACCAGACTCTGTCTACGAAGCAAAGTGAAGTAGCAGAGTCTGCAATGGCATAATAGAGAAGTGTTTTCTCTCTCGCTAGGGGGCACTTGTCTGAAGTTTAAAATCATTGGTTACCCGTAAGCCAATCAGATACGTTTAGTTATGACGTATGTCATGCGCCTGTACAGCCGCATCGAAGCACAGACATCATGCATCGAACTCAAATCTATGATTGAACTTCCACTGTAAATCTGTTGTTAAACACTCTTCTTGTTCTGGCTTCAGTTTGAAAAAGAGTTGAATGTTCTCCATAACAAAGCGAATTGCATCCCGTGTCTCGTTTCCCATTTCCGCGGTCGTTTCAGTTTTCGATTTCTCTAACCTACAATTTAAAACTCTGTGCTTAGCATCTACGTCACGGCTCTCAGCCCGCCCTCTGCTCGTTGATTGGCCCGGCTGTTTCCAGACCGGTGGCAAACCGAAAGCTCTGACGCTGTATCAGACTGAGTACAGAAGCGTTATAAAATTGAGCGGAAGTAGGAAGTCTGTCGTAGTCAGGCTATCAGTCTCCCAGCGGACACCGTAAATACCTATTTTTCCTCTGCCTGTCCAGCGAGCACTAGTCTCTCAGCGGACGCAGTATGCATCCATCTCTTCCTGTTCTTCGTCCAGCAAGCCCAGTCTTCCAGCGGACGCAGGGACATAATTCGTCTCCCATATCTGTCCAGCGAGCCTCAGTCTCCCAGCGGATGCAGTAATATCTATTAGTTTCCCCTGCCTGTCCAGCGAGCACTAGTCTCCCAGCGGACACAGAAATATCTATTGGTGTCCCATGTCTGTCCAGCGAGCGCTAGTCTCTCAGCGGACGCAGTAAATACCTATTCATTTCCTCTACCCGTCCAGCGAGCCTCAGTCTCCCAG
Source organism: Carassius auratus (assembly GCF_003368295.1). Taxonomy (NCBI): domain Eukaryota; kingdom Metazoa; phylum Chordata; class Actinopteri; order Cypriniformes; family Cyprinidae; genus Carassius; species Carassius auratus. The sequence goes on along the minus strand of NC_039269.1, from coordinate 6,675,395 downwards.
TGGACGCAGGAATATAATTTGTTTCCTCTATCTGTCCAGCGAGCCTCAGCCTCCCAGAGGACACATTACGCATCTAGTCAATATATCATTACACCTCGCAGGCAGACGGTGGAGCTTGTCTTCCCGACATCGTAACCGCTTCTTCCTCAACTATTAACCAACAGGACCTGCCTGCTCCTCTACTTCTGCCAGAGGCATTGCGAGATCTCCTGGTCAACGACCATACTTCTAAAAACGTCAGCCCGCCAAATCTCTGCGTTTTGGGGGGTTCGTAGTCCGGCGGCTGTCCTTTTGCTCTCTTGTTTTTGGGGGAGTACTCTGGGTTCGGGCCACATCCCGAGCTCGGAGCCCTCCACCCGGACAGCACGCCAAATACGCATAAACTTACGGTATTAATATACGTAGATGTGAACTCGTGAAATGCTGTTTTATAACAAAGTTCGGGAGGAACAGTCGCAGTTCATTAACCTGATTAACACAAGTGGAGACCAATCAGTAATCAACTCATGACAAGGTATAAATGACAGCAGAACCTATCTCTGTTCATTGACCGTTTTCAGCATCCCTCCTCCACCCCATTTCTCCTCACTTATAGATCCATCTACTCTTACCACAACCGGGGGGAGTACTCTGGGTTCGGGCCACATCCCGAGCTCGGAGCCCTCCACCCGGACAGCACGCCAAATACGCATAAACTTACGGTATTAATATACGTAGATGTGAACTCGTGAACCATACTTCAGATACTTTTTCTAAACTCTTAACACAGACTAACACCTACAAAACACAATTGGCCAAATGGATAATTTTCTTCTCAAAAACACATTTTGTTAAATATATACTAAATCTTCATTTCAAAATAGAACACATCTTTCTCTGCACACACCAACTTTACCAAAACACTGGAAATCTGACTCAAAATTAAATTATTCTGTCAAAGAATAACACTTGTTTTCACCTCACAAGTTACATGCAGTCAATCAAAGTACACCAGGTTTCAAAATACTGGCTATTGTTGACATTACAAAAACTGCATAGACTTTTCAGTCTCAGTTTTACAGGTATTTGCATGCAAAACATGCAATTCACATGCATCTCTCATTGCTCCTGCTCCTCTCACTGCATCTCTCACTGCTCCTCTCACTGCTCCTGCTCCTCTCACTGCATCTCTCACTGCTCCTCTCACTGCTCCTGCTCCTCTCACTGCATCTCTCACTGCTCCTGCTCCTCTCACTGCATCTCTCACTGCTCCTGCTCCTCTCACTGCATCTCTCACTGCTCCTGCTCCTCTCACTGCTCGTGCTCCTCCCACTGCATCTCTCACTGCTCCTGCTCCTCTCACTGCATCTCTCATTGCTCCTGCTCCTCTCACTGCATCTCTCACTGCTCCTGCTCCTCTCACTGCATCTCTCATTGCTCCTGCTCCTCTCACTGCATCTCTCACTGCTCCTCTCACTGCTCCTGCTCCTCTCACTGCATCTCTCACTGCTCCTGCTCCTCTCACTGCATCTCTCACTGCTCCTGCTCCTCTCACTGCATCTCTCACTGCTCCTGCTCCTCTCACTGCATCTCTCATTGCTCCTGCTCCTCTCACTGCATCTCTCACTGCTCCTCTCACTGCTCCTGCTCCTCTCACTGCATCTCTCACTGCTCCTGCTCCTCTCACTGCATCTCTCACTGCTCCTCTCACTGCTCCTGCTCCTCTCACTGCATCTCTCATTGCTCCTGCTCCTCTCACTGCATCTTTCAATGATCCTGCTTCTCTCACTGGGCCACTTGCTCTTACTCTTCCTCGTCCATACATTACAGTGTTTGTCTTTTTCTGTTTCTGTTTCCAAAAACATCACTCTTCAAAGTCCTCCTTTTATTGTATAAGTGTCAATGTAATAGAAAAAAATAACCCCTGACATTGAGTCTAAGCCAGATTGGAATCAGCTGTGGTTGGCCCAATTTACACAACATAAATCAGCTAAGATATATTGTTTTTGAACTGATATCAATGCAGAAGCAGAGGTTTTTATACTGTATCTAAGGTTTGGAACATTGTTTTTGCTATTGTGGGATGTTGTGTGTTAACATTTGTAAATACTACAAAAACGATCCATAATTTTGTTGGGAGGTATAGCTTGTCTGTTCAGAAAATGTAAGCATTGTGGAAATGTGTTCAATGACTCCATATTGTGTGAAAACGACATGAAATGTGTGAATGGTATGGCCACAATAGATAGATGCTGTGCTAATTGTGTTTAGAGTTTTGAAAATGTGACAACTGCTTGGACAAATGCTTGTTAGCGACTGAAAAAAACTGTAAGTTGAAGTTGTGCATGTGAAAACTTAAAAATCCAAATGACTCTAAAGCACAAAACGTCATGAAGCCAAAACAAAGTGTAGAGGTTACTGTGAATGAAGAGCAGGAACAGGAGTGAGATCATCAGATGTGTTAGACTCATTGTTTGTGAGCGTGAATGCGTGACTCAGCGGTCGAGATCAGTGTACCTCCAGCAGGAAGTCAGACGAGTCGTGGACCAGCATCACCAGGGTCCCGATCCGAATGTAGTTAGAGCAGTACGAGAAACCCAGCAGGAAGATAGTGGCGAAGTGATGGACGATCTGTTCTTTGAAATCCTAAAGCAGAATTAATAAAAGAAGTGATGTTTTTATCACACTCTCAGTCTGACGGCACCCATTCACTGCAGAGCATCCATTGCTGAGACACTGATGCAATGCTACATTTCTCCAAACCTGTAATTAAAAGCAGCATCCACATAGAAATGCTGTCACTTTCTTTGATATTACAGGTCGATTTTTCTGAGATCCCACACGTACAATCCCATATTTATCACTGTCAGAGTATGAAAGATGAGGGATGACATTCTCTTTAACACAGCAGTGAGATCAGATGGAAACGTTTCCTCTAAAAGACTCAGTGACCAGAGAATACAAAACTGACTCAGTTGTGGATATTTTTAGTTCTCCAATTTAGTAAAGTGAATAACTGAGCAGGACATTCGTTTAGAAAGAGAAACTCTGAGCAGGTGACACACAAAGGGTTTTGAGTAGCACCAGGTCATTATAAAACCTTCAGAAAACAAATAACTCCCCTGTGGGACATCTTACTTTTCTCTTGACGTCCACAGACACAGAGAGCAGCAGAGAGCAGTAGAAGCCCAGCTCCAGCATGTAATACCAGTAATGAGCGTCCTGAACCGGCTGGAGACACAAACACAGGACCTGAGTGAAGACAGGGCTCACAGCAACGCTCTAAGCAGGGCTATTACAGGTTACTAAAAAGCTTTTTTCATTGCTTGAAATACAATAAACTCAAATATTCAAAAACAACTGAAAAAATATATTTATATAACGATAATAAAAATACTTTTAGCTAGTTGCCAAGCTAAATGTACTTAGGTTTATGTAGTAAAATGATTAAAACTGAAATAAAAATTAAGAAAAATACAAATATTAATAATAATAATAATAAACAAATAAATTTGAACAAACACACAAGGAAATCACAAAAATTAACTCATTAATAAATTCAACGTCATCAAAATCAGAACCCTTTTTAAAATGATGAGAAATATAAATTCAACTTTTTACTGCAATTGTAAATATGTTGTCAAAACTAGCATCCATTTAAAAAACAAATGTTTGAATTTCCCTTGATATTACGGGTAGATTTTTCTGATATTGATCAAATATGACTCATATATAGGCACAAACCTACAGTATGAGTCTAATATATGTTTCTGTACAAATATTTTGAAAGAGTCTCTTCTGTTCACGAGGGATGCACTTATTTAATCAAAAATACTGTAAAAAAATGTTAAAATATTATTACAATTTAAAATATAATTCTTCAATGTGACTATTTTTTAAGCTGTAATTTATTTCTGTGATGCTCCGCTGTATTTTCAGCATCATTCCTCCAGTCTCCAGTGTCACATGATCTTCAGAAATCAGAATAATGATTCAAGAAACATTTCTGATTGATAACAGTTGTGCTGCTCAATATTTTACCTTAGAAAACCTTGATATATTTAGCTTTTCAGGATTCACAGATGAATATAAAGTTCAAAAGAACAGCATTTATTAGAAATAGGATTTTTTTCTAACATTACGAATGTCTTTACTGTCACTTTTGACCAATTTAATGCATCGCTACCGAATTAAGATATTCATTTATTTCATAAAATATAACAAAACATAAGAATGTAATCTGATTTTGCATATGGAGAAATATATCGACCTGTTGAGGAAATCCTCTCCAGCACTCTGTCTGATCCCAGAACCAGGACGTCTGTGAGGAACACAAACACCATTCAAATCAAACACAGACAACTAAACCACGTCCTTCAAGCGTCTGACAACAAAAGAGTCAGTCAAACCGTGAAAAGCACACCGAGTCCCGAGGGTTTGTGATGTGTTTCAGAAAAACATTAGAACCACGTGCATTCAAAGCTCAAAGCTCAAAGCTCACGCTCGTCCTTCAGTGCTGCTCCAAAGTATTTAATGCTTCCGAGTAAACCAGACTTTAACTAGGGAACACTCATTAGGAGACGACTCAAAACACACCACCCCAAGACACACACGGGTTCACAAGGGAATAAAACTTCTAATGTGGACTCACGCTAATTAAAGACACCAATCCCGCGGTGAAAGCAAGCAGGTAGAACACAAACCTCCAGCTGAGGACACAAAAGATATGAAGTTAAAACTTTTATTACACAGCTCTGAATCTTGAAATACCATTTATTATATATATATGCATCAGCTTTCATGCACATGACAAAGTAATAAAATCAGTCAAATGTCAAAATAATGAGGTTAAGTTATTTTATAATTCCATTTCACACTTCCATATTTATTATTGAGAGACTACATGAAATACTATATGGATATTATAAATAAATAAATAAATAAATTTCTCAGAGCTGGACTATTTAAGTGAACTACAAATAAATTAAAGGATATTTAAATGGTAATTGATTAAAAGTATTACTTGAGACTATTGATGTATGTATTTGCTGACAGTGAAGTGATCTGATTTATTGACTTTTTAAATTTTGTTTAATATATAAAAATATCAATAAAAACTCCTTCATGATGGACGACTGACTTTTATAAAGTTTTATAACACACACACACACACACACACAGTATACATATATATATGTACAATACACTTATCAAAATAAAAAAGCAGTCAATGTCAAAAGTATTTAAAGTACATTATTTAACTTACAATCTGCATTTAATATGCATTTGATGCAATTTACACAATTTGCATTTAGCATTGATTTTTTTCACAAAATCAGTCATTTTCTGTTTGGATGCAGCAAAACACATCAGGCCCATGTCTGCATTTTCTCCATCACGGTCCATAATTCTGACCTTGAAATCATGATTAGGCACAGAATAATGTCATGCACATTTCAACGGGCTGAGAACTGAACAGAGAGTTGTGATGTGGCTCAGATTCAGACAGGAATCATGTTTGTGATGTTTTTCTGCCGATTAAGGAGAATATGAGACTTCTTGACCTTAAAATGCAACAAACTGCATCACATTTTGAGTGAAAGTGTGACGTGCTCAGCACAAAGTATTGTATTTCATTCAGCAGATACAGTGAGCTGCAGGCCATGTGATCAGTTCTCTGTTGAACTATGATCGTGATATTATTAAAAGTAAATGTGTGAGATGAACTTACCTGGCCTCGCAGAACTTCTTACTGTTGCTGGGTCTGTCCAGGTTTCTGCGATGACGAAACCAGCTCTGCACTTGTCTGTGAGTCAGGTTGCACTGGTAAACCAGGCTGGAGATCTCACTCTAGATGGATTAATGCAGAGACGTGAGCTATTAATTCACAATCAACAACAATATTCCTGGTTAAATACAATAGGTCTATTCACAGCATCTGCACAGATTATAACTCATGCATATAAGCATGTGAAGCAAAATAAACGGATTATTTTTTATATGCATTTCTCTTTTTTATATATTTTAGCTTTCATTTACTTTAATTTCAGTTTTCATTTGAATTTTAGTTCATTTAAACATTTTTGTTAAATGCATGTCTCCTTTTTATTATTTTAATATATTTCAGTGTATTTTTATTTAAGTTTTCATTTAAATTTTAGTTTGTTTTAGCAATTTTGCTATATGTTTTTCTCATTTAAATTATTTTTTAAA
>NC_039269.1:6544203-6664203 GCF_003368295.1 Carassius auratus | reverse complement strand
TTAAAATATTAACGGGAATATATTTTGATTTCTTAAATTAATTTCTGATTAACATTTTCTTAAATACTATTTTTAAACAAAGATTTTTTTTAGAAAAATATTTGTAAAAAATGATGAGAACAATATAAAAAATAAGTTAAGTCTTTATATAAAAATAAGTCTTTATAAAGCAAAACCATTCCTAAATTGATTATTAAAATAAATATTACATTTTGTAAATTTTGAATTTTGATATATATATATATATATTTTTTTTTTTTTTTACATGCACAACTTAGACAGCCCTAAAAATGCATTTAACAAACAAATAAAAGAAAAAAAAAGTTAAAAAAAAGAAAAAGAAAAAGAAAAGAAATTATGACCCCAAATGTGACCCCTCTATAACACAATTAGGTGCATTAGAGACAAACACATGTATCTGATGTAGCTACCATGAGAAAAGTCATCATGTCCATCAGATAAATCATTGCACGCGCAGTCAGTTATCTTTCTCGTCTGTAGTAAACGTTTTTCACGGCACACCTGCTGGAACTCACCTGAGCGACAGATGACTGCTGAGATCTGCTTAAACAACGAGACATTCTTGTTTTAGGAGAAATAAACCATCCTCAGCACGTTTATAGTCATCATGAGACAGAATAACATCAGGCAATAAACCGACACATCCTATTGGAAGATGTCTGATACCTGCTTGTGTCCTCTGCAGGGTTTCCCGACGGATGAAGATGAAGATGATGGCTGTGATGGTGTTTGATGACGTGCGCAGTTCTGATCAGCGGACTTTACGCAAATTAATTTCAGCGGAGATATTTAATTGCATTCAGAATCTTGCTCATAAAACAATCGCAGTGCAAAAAAAAAAAAACGACACTGAAAATATTTAAATAATCTTCAAACGACATTCTCTGTAGCCTGCCCTTCCTTGGTAGCGTTGCGATAAATTATTAAAAAAATAAATATCCAATAAAAATAAACCGGAAGATCCGAGTCCTTTCGCTCCGGAATCCTACACCTTAAGATGAATGTGAATAATAAATGCTGAGGTTTGTGATATCTGATAAAAGTGAGACCGTCTGCTCTTTACGAGAGACTGGTGTCCGTCTGTGGGTGTGTCGAGACGCTTATTGGTCCAGGAGATGATGCTCGGAAGTGCGAGTCGTTTAGGCGATTCGGTTCTTTTGAACCGCTTTTTTCTGATGGGCGAAATTTGCGATTCACTTTAAACGATTCATTAAACGGAAACGGTTCGTTTGCAAAAAAAGAATTAAATCGAAAAACATTTAAAAAAAGACATAATTCTTGTAATTTCTGTGATAAAAGAAACTAAATTACCTGTTGGTGTTCTGTTTCCAAACTCATATGAACTGATTTAATTTCAGCCAAGACGAGATTTTAGCATAAACAAAATTAATAACACCAAATAATCAAAAACATGTTTTTAGACATGTATTAGAACAATGCAATGCAATTAATCAAAAACTGTGGCATTAGCATGATTTTGAATATGATTAGGACTGACAACATAAACAAGACAAATATTTATAAAAGCAGAAACCTTTGTACATGATAATAAACAAGACACATATAACACAAATACTGTAACAAGTATGTTTCTGAACACAAGTAGAGCCATTTCTGACATGGCAACTATAACAAACATACTATTTAAAAAAAACTTGTTTTTGGACAATAATAGGCCTATAACACTTAGTCGAACTTGAACTTGTAATTACCATGTTAACTACACAGTACCGTGGTATAAAGGGCCCTACAGTGGAGAAAAAAAAGCAAGGGACAAATCTAAGGGCTCACAACATCTGATAATGTAGGCTACATTGTGTTTCATAAGCGTCTGTCTCTTATCCAGATCCCACGCTCTAGTTTTTCTCCAACAGACGTCCCCTCTGGGTAGATTCACCCCGAATAAATGATCGCATCAATCTGTGGGGTCAAGTTACATTGCTTTACTTGCTTAGCTCACATTGTTCACCGAGGTGAAACGTGAAGGTGTTAGAGTATCAGATAATGGAGGAGGTTCACATGATGAGAATGCATCAATGATTACATGCCTGGCATTGCAGACGACTCAGGTTTAACGTTAGCTCTGTTGACATGGTTTAATGATGCAGGGTGTTGTTTTCCTCCAGTTCCATGCGTGACACATGCCAACATGTTTCTCTAAGCATATTCAATATAAATAATGGTCATTATGTTGCAATATAAATGTCTGTGCATCAGCTAGATCATATTCTAACATGATGCTGCTGTCAGATTCCTGTGTGTTGTTCTGGTGAAGTGAAGCTGAACTCTTCTGTGTGTCTGCAGTCTTCACTAATGAGAACTGGGACGTGATGTTTACTGGCTCTCTCCAAAATCCACTTCAAATCAGGCTTACAGCTGGTTTCTTTAGGAGAGCTTTCATTCAGTTTCTTCCTCTTTTGAACCTTGAATTAATATTTGATCATGATGGTTCATCCTATCTTAACAGAAGCTCGGAATGTGAAGCTGAAGCTTATGTCAGCATATAAAGAGCTCATTGTTGTTATTATTAGACATAATGAATTTCAGCAGGATGGAAGAGAGAATTTCTATTACATAATACAAACAATATTATACTGTGGTGAGTTCAAGTGTATTGCATATGAGACTTAGGTCTCTGTGTTTATCACCTTGTGGGTGTTTTCAAACTGCTTGGTGTTTCTAAATCATGCAATCTAATGATCCTCCTTACCCAACTCCCCCGCCCCTAAACCTAACGTCACTATGACGTCATCCAATCAGGTATCATGGTGTAAGAACATCCTGATCTGGTAACCCCATTACTTTCCTGCAGAAACCTATACTTGTTGCATATAAACATTGCACCTTTTGCCCTGCACATTTATTCACCTGTAAAATTCATTTTCAGCAGTAGATGGCGCTTGATGCAAGGAATTGGAACAGAAATGCGTGCATTACTTGAACCAGTCAGTATAATATATAAATTCATGTTATTCATTCATGCACAACATTTTGCAAGTTGCAGTTTCTTGGAATGTTAAAAACAAACTCTGTTTGGTTGCTTCTCATTGACAAGCAGACTCTCTCTAAAAGTGGGCGTTTCTCAGCTAGAAGTTGCAATGCACTTATTAACGTGATGCTGATTAGGAAACTTCTGGCGACATGACTCAAATATTAAGTACAAAACAATGTATATATGCCATAGTAATGCCTTATTAAACACTATCACTTGCATGAGTTCCTTTGCACAATTGCTTAAATAGAAATGAAATGAAGCATTAAATATTTCCTATTTTAAGACGCCATAAGCATTTGAGGAGGTTTGTGAAACTGTCCTGTCCTTCAGACTCGGAGCTGTAGGATGATTTACAGCACACCATAATCAATCCCAATCAATACATGATGTGTCTCTTAATCAGAGACCGAAAATAAACCACAGTGACACGTTTACAGCCGCACAAGGAGAAAATAAACCGAGCCTGACCTTTCACCCCTTCTGAATCAAGACAGTTTGTATTGATGAAGACATGATGCACTTTCAATCAATAATGTTTTTTCAGGTCGGATGTTGTTGATGTAATATTTTTGGAACGTTCTCATAACATTATTAATGTTTGATAAATGGGATGTTGTTGTTTTTTAACAAATTAAACTAATGGACTGGTGAATCTGAGAGACTTCTTATACAGTACCTGATTAATTGTGAAAGAGCAACATATAATAGCCTACAGCTGAGAGAAAAAATCCTTTATTGGGTAAATATTTCCTTGCTAAAAACCAGTCCAGAGTAAGAAACATTTACAGAGAAATCCCTGTTTGTATAGTTTTGCCCTTTCAATATAAAAAAAGCACCTACTAATCCCAAACCGACTGTAAACATCACAACAAAATCAATAAAGACAGACAATAGAGTCTCTGGTACGAAAATAAATCAAGGCACACTTGCTCCAGTTATCACTGACAAAACTGTGGACAAACGCATAACACAATGCAATGCAAAACATTTAAAAATAATATTAATAAATATCATCCAACCAGTTCACATCCACAGTATAAAGACGAATAGAAATTTACAATAAAAATAAGGAAGTTTGTTAATAAATACACATGCCTGATTCATCCACATAATTGACTGAAGTAGAAATTAAGATTGTAAACAGAACTGAAATGAATGTGGCTTGAACTAAAATAAACAAGAAAACCTGGTTTTACTTAAATCTCAACAATATTGCACTGATACTAGTTTTGTGATTAAATCTCAAAAACAAGTCAAGGTCATATTTTCATCCCAAAATCTTAAGGACACACACACACACAAACACACACACACACACACACACACACACACAAAGATTTTGCATAAAGACACTGAACACAATTTTTCAGTAGTCCATTTGGTATAGCTAAGCAAATACATTTCTCTCTCTTTATTATTATTATTATTATTAAAGGCATAACTGTCAAATAGATATTTAACCATTTAATAAAAACATTATTTTGTGCATTCCACTAATGGAAAGTTTTGAAAAATATAATATTAAAATAAAATATAATAAACTACAATAATATTAAATATATTTAATTGTATTAAATAATTAATAAAATATTATTTTACACATTCCATTGGTGAATATTTCGGGATGGAAATATTACGCAAACAATGAAAATATTATATTAAAATAAAAAATATGATATTGTACATAATTATATATAATAATGTATTAAATAACTATGTTATTGTTATAATATTTTTATTTTTTATTTTTTTATGACCTTTTAGATTCTGAGGTTAAATATGTTCTTGACAGGTTTTGTGAGACTGCTGTATTTCTAGACCAGCGCGTAATCGAACTGTCCCCGCTCCAGACCGTCTTTAGGATCAGACCAGGATGAGGACGGCATGCTGCTGTAGGGGTCCAGGAGAATCCGGAAACAGCGCACCAGCAGAAACACCAAAAACAGCAGCAGGAGTCCCACGAAACACAGAGCCGTGATCTGCTCTATGTCCGGAGCCAGCAGGAGCCCCGCCGAGGCCCCGGGGCCCGAGACAGGAGCCAGAGACTGCAGCTCGTGCTTCATCAGAGGGTTTTCACTCATCTTCACAGTTCAGAGATGAGACGAGTCCGGTTTCTGAGGCTGAGGGAGGATCTCAGTCCTATGTTTCTCCTAAACATGGCAACGAGATTAAATGAGACACCTCATGCTTCTTATGTTTCTCCTGACAGGGTTATTACACTTAAAACATAAAAAACTTCTTCAATACAAACTTATTTTATTTCAACTAGTTCCCAAAGGAACATTTCTAATTTCATTTAGTTTAACCTGATGTACTAAAATAACTAAAACTGAAATATTAAATTCATTTTAGAATCATAAAATGTTCATTACTTATATATAACTGAAATAAAATAAAAATGCAACTTTTAATTATTTCAAAATATTTTAGTTTAATAATTCAAACCAAGACAGAAATATTTAATTCATTTTAAGAAGTAAAAAAAACAAAAAAATATTTTATTACATAAAATAAAGTTAACTGAAATTAAATAAAATACAAATAATAATAAATTAATAAATAAAACATATTTTTACAGCTAGTTGCCAAGGGAACATTTCTCATTTAATTTAATGTAATTTAACTCTATGTACTAAAAAAACAAAAACAAAAAATATATAAATATTTAATTCATTTGAAATCCATAAAAAAGTTTATTATTTAAAATAAAAGAAATATTTATAAAATTATCTTATTACTTTTAATTTAGTTACTTAAAAAAAGTTTCACTTGATAATTTAATTAAATAATTAAACCTCATATAAAAATTTATAAAAAGACATACAACAAATTGAATACAATTTTAACTAAAATTAAAACGAAAGCAGAAAAATTTAAACTAATTCTAAAAACTATAATAGTAACTGAAATAACATGAAACTCAGTAATCTCACACGTGTCTCCTGGTGAGTTTCAGAAGAAGTGTTGATGTCTCAAACTGTGAAAATCATACATGCATACATGCAATCAATGTCCACATAAATTTGATAGCTCTAAACTACCACAGGGCTCGCAAAATCAGTCCTTAAGAAGTCTTAAAGCCTTAGATATAGTTGCATCGAGTTAAAGACCATAACAAGTCTTAAATACCTTAAATGCTTTATTAAAGTTCAGAATAATAATAATAATTTAATGTGGTCTTAAAATTGGGGACAGAAACACAAAAATAGTGATATGGACAAATGTCACAATTAAACGTCAAAATATCATTGAATAAATATGGGCACAGCCCGTTTCAAAGTAAAAACTCTGCATGTGTGTTTTTATATCTGATGGGAAACGACTGTCTTAAGAAAAGTTTCAAAGGTAGGATATTGTAATTTCATCTTACCTGTAATGTCTGATAAAGTTTGCAGCTGCTTTGTTTACAGCCGTCACCAGGAAAACCGCTATATTCCTGACGTTTCAAAAGCGACACCTGCTGGCAGAGAATGAACTTGCATTTCCAATAAGCCTTTCTGCTGTTTATGTTCAGATCAATGCAGAAATCAGCCCATGTTTTTACACTGCAAACATACAATGTGAAATAAGCTCATGTTTGATTCATCCCTTTGTTTTAAATTGGTTTAAATTCTGACTTGATGTTTATCATTTTATAAGACTTTCTGTTTTGTGAAAACTTGTATCTGATGTTAATCATGCTATTTTACGGTTTTATGTTACCATGATAATGTCCTACATACCCCGCTCATATGACTAATTAAATTAATTTGTACAGGTTTTCTTGGTCATAAAAATTAATTAATCGCGATTAATCACTTTCAAAAAGTTTTTTTTCTTTACATAATATATGTATGTGTACTGTGTATATTTATTATGCATATATAAATACACAAAGATACAGTATGGATTTTGAAAATATTTACATGGTTACACATATATATATATTCATACTCTTATATTTTATATAAATATATTTTTATATATAAACTTAACCTATTTTTCTTAAATATATAAATACATGTGTTTGTATTTTTAAATATAACAGATTAAAACCACGATTAATTGTTTGACAGCACTAGTTATTATACTTGCTTACATTTATTTATAAAGATTTTTGATTGATGTTTTGACTCCTATGCAATTGTCTACATTAATAAATGGCCTTTTTAAGCTAGAGTTCAATTTATTTTGTGTTTCCAAAATCTGAAGAGTGCCTGTCTGAAGGGCAACCAGGGATTTAGAAATTTTGCTGAACTATTGTCTAACTATTTTTATCTGAGATTAAGTTGATACTGAACATATCTGAACTAGGATTGAGCAAATAATGTTTCCTCTAGAATAACTTTCCCAGGTAAACATGCCATCAGCAGTTACTTTACCTCACAAGAAATCAGAAAATCAGACTGATGCAACAGGATCTCCATTCACAGCTCAAATCTCAGAGGAAACTAGCTACAAACTACATCCAGCCCCGTCCACATCTTCAGCTGAACTGCTGTTTATATGGACATGCTTTGACACGCTCTTCTGTGGCTAATTGCACAAGCAGCTTCATATTCAGGTGTCTGAGATAATCGCTGAAAGCTCAAACAGGAAAAAAGCAGCTATTTCCAGCTGGAACGTGACAAGAAACGCCACCCTGTGAATAAAGAGAGAGGCGTAAATCTGGGTCGATCGGGATCTCAAAACACTGTGGATCAATAATGGACACATAAAAGAGAAATAAACCAGGTCACCTCTTCAGCACGGCGCGAGAAGAGCAGATCAGTGAGGAATATTAAAGCTCACAGGCTGTGTTACAGTGAGCGGCTCCAGTAAAACTTCTCTTCGAGGCCTGGGTGACAGCTCAGCACTCTGATGGGATGGTTTTCACAGCGTTTCGCTCCATGTTCATCAGCAGTAAATACAGCCTCGGACTCCCTCTGACTTTATTAGGACGGTGTATGTGTGCAGACAGCTGATTCCTGTCCCAAAGACAGCGGAGTTAATAATAACTAAAGGGTTAAGGGCGGGTCAAAAGGCATCTACATATACACATTTAGCAAAGATGAAGTCAGATAATAACAACTTTAATAGCGGACCACCAGTAAGACCATACTACAGTATAATAACGGTATTATATCAGATCAAAAAATAGTGACAGAATCAACCTCGCTATATTAACCTGAATAAGTTAAGTCATTCGTACTTGATATAATAATGGCACATTTTTTATAATCTGAAATGTTGGAAAATTTATTAACATGTTTTTCAATGCATTTGTGTGCGAAAAAATTTGTATATACTGAATACACTCACGCACACACACACACACACACACACACACACACACATATATATATATATATATATATATATATACACACACACACACACACACACACACTATTTTAGGATAATTTTCCATCTACTAATTACTTGAAAGTCAAAAGCATTTTAATAAAAAAAACTGATTTAAAGTTGAATTATATAATTATTTTCCTTCTATAAAAATTTCTATCATATCACTATATAAAGCGTAAAAAAAAAACTCTTAAAAAGGGTATGAATGTTGTTTGAGAAGGAAATCCTGCGAGTGCAGAAACAGACACAGATCGATAGCAGAGCTGATCGATCCTCTCACAAACTATAGATAAATCATTGCTTGCTGTCTATGCACCGGATAACAATATATGACAGAGCAAAATACCTAATTATCAACTTTTAACTTAGTAATATACAGTACACACATTCTTACAGAGGCAGTAAAATATTACATCATGTATGTATATTATATAACATATTGGCATATTATTTTAAATAACATTTGACAATTTTGTTACAAAATATGGGCCTGACTGTAAATTTAATTAATGTAGTCTTATAATCTGACGACATCAACAATATCCTATCTTTACAGTGCATTACACAGGCTTTACAGGCGTCAACAAGTGTTAGCAAGTTTTCTGTTCACAGTGAAATTCAGTTTACTCTGTGACAAATATATAGTATAAAAACAATGTAGACTATAACATTTCTCATATTTTTAGGAGCCTATGATTCCACGTAATTTGACAGTTTTCGTGATACTTTTAAAATAATGAAAGCTTTAAGATTGCATGAAAAGACTTAGTTTAATAAATAAAAACATAACATACCTGCGTTGAGGGTCCGGAGCGCGTGCTGGTCTGGCAGATCTCTCTCGCGCGCTCTCGATACTCCCTCACGCGCTCGCGTGCGATTGGCTGAGCATCGGTCCACAGGGACGCGCGCGCATGTAACCGTGGCTAGTTGTCACAATTTTATACATGACTGGGTGAGAATGTCTGAAATGTGAATTAGTCTTAAGGTGGAAAAGTTATCTTCAATAACGTAGCCTGTATCTGTAGGCTAGCTACTTAAAATTTGATTACATTGCAATAATAGCAAATAAAGCTTGTATTATTGCTCAATTGAAAATGTAGGAATATTAAACAAAATATACAACTGTTATTGTCGGCTAATTGTAAATAATGATTGTAAAAATACACGCAAAAGACGTGACAACTTGCCCCGGTCTTTACTACTGTTAGATATTCTAATTTGAAATCAATGTCAGTCTTGTTTTAAGCATGTTTTGATATTTTTACTGGAACACGAGACAAAATTACTTTTTAAGAAAATATTTCAATTTAACTTCAACACTAAATTTTATTTTATTTAGCATTTTGTTTTATTTATTATTATTTATTTATTTTATTTTTCAAATTATTTTGTTGTATTTAAGCAGAAAAAAAAGAATAACAGAAAGTATGGAAATAGCAGGTTACATCATTTAATTATATATAAACAATCTTTGCAAGAAGCTACTAATCTGAAATCTGTCTCAATGACTGTAACAGTGATGGAGCTTACAGTAAGGTGTTTTTAGTCATGATAGTCTTGCTGTGCAGTGATGAATCTCCGCCTGTCTGATTTGATTTCTGAGCAATAATTCAGGTATTGTTTGTGTCTTCCTCAGGGAGCAGCGCTGGGAATGTGCTGCAGTCATATGGAAAACACAAAGGATCTGCTGTCAGAAAGTATTTTTAGCTCAGAATGAAACACCCTGGGCTCTGAGCTGACCGAGTCCTGTCTGCCCTTACAACTAATCAAATCCACTGCAAATCTCAATCAGTTTAGACGTCATATTGAATTTAATAGAGATGAAAATGAAAGCTGTGAGGAATACAGTCCCAGCACAGAACACTCCCATAACTTTCCAAACATTTTTACAGGTGAAATGTTAGGACAAATCATTAATGTTTATGGAATGTCATTGCAGGTCTACCATTATTCATATATGATATGCATTATGGTCGATTTAAACATTCAGAAATAAAGTTTTCATAATGGTTTCAAAATGATGGAATGGAATGTTTCTCTAACGTCCACATCACCAACATTCTTTAAATGTAAAAAAAAGGTTTTTAAAACGTTGAGAGAACATTCAAATGTAACAGTCACAGAATGTTAAAGCATGAGAATGTTACATTTGAATTACAACTGAACGTTAGAGGAATGTTCACAGAACAGAAGAAATATTCTTTATACTTTAAACAAACTGGATATTTTGAACATTTTAGAAATAATGTTTTCGTAACTTAATGGGAATGATAGCAAAAAAAATGTACACTGAAAAAAAAACATTAATTGAATTTACTAACTTTTTTAAAAATGTAAGTGGTTGCAATCAATTTATTTTAGATACATTTAAATAAACACATTTAGTTGACTAACTTTCAACATTTTTTTTATTAAATGTAGCTAAAATAAATTGTTTACAACCACTTACCTTAAAAAATGTAGTATACTTTTTTTCATAATTAGATATATAAATTACATATACATATATAAAATATGTAAATTATGCTAAATAAAAAAAAGATTAATATAATTCTTTTCAGTGTACATATTTTTGTTATGTCTTTGGCATTCACTTCATAATAATTTTCACAACTCACAACTTTCAAACTGTTTGTTGTCTAGTAAAAGTTGGTTAAAATGTCCAGTTTTCATCTCGTAATTAGAATGTTATTTATAGGTTCCTAAAACATTGTTTAAAATGTTCTACTTGCTTATTTTCACCCAAAATATAACATTATTTGAAGGTTTACTTTCAATATTCCAAGAATGTAAAAACTGACAGTTTTCTTGTCGTGATTTTAACAATATTCAGATGTTACAAAAACCTTCTAACATTATTTTTATCCCAAAATATAGTTATTTGTTGATTTTTAATTTCCCAAGAAAGTTATGTTCAGTTTTCTCGTTGTGATTAGAAAGTTGTTTAAAGATTACAAAAACATTTCTCAAAACTGCAAATAATATCATAAGGACATTTTGATAAAGCTGTTCTAAGAAAGTTTTCTCTCAACATTATGAAACGATCACCAAGAACAAACAACATCATAAAGACATTGTGAGTTATGTTATGTTATGTTATGTTGTGTTGTTATGTTATGTTATGTTGTTATTTTATGTTATATGTTATGTTGTTATGTTGTTATGTTATGTTATGTTATGTTATGTTATGTTATGTTATGTTATGTTATGTTATGTTATGTTGTTATGTTATGTTATGTTGTTATGTTATGTTATGTTATGTTATGTTGTTATGTTATGTTATGTTATGTTATGTTGATGTTATGTTGTTATGTTATGTTATGTTATGTTATGTTATGTTGTTATGTTATGTTGTTATGTTATGTTATGTTGATGTTATGTTATGTTGTTATGTTATGTTATGTTATGTTATGTTATGTTGTTATGTTATGTTATGTTATGTTATGTTATGTGTTATGTTGTTATGTTATGTTATGTTATGTTATGCTATGTTATGTTAGGTTATGTTATGTTAGGTTATGTTATGTTATGTTGTTATGTTGTTATGTTATGTTATGTTATGTTATGTTGTTATGTTATGTTATGTTATGTTGTTATGCTATGTTATGTTATGTTATGTTATGTTGTTATGTTATGTTGTTATGTTATGTTATGTTATGCTATGTTATGTTAGGTTATGTTATGTTGTTATGTTATGTTATGTTATGTTATGTTGTTATGTTATGTTATGTTATGTTGTTATGTTATGTTGTTATGCTATGTTATGTTATGTTGTTATGTTATGTTGTTATGTTATGTTATGTTGTTATGTTATGTTATGTTATGTTGTTATGTAATGTTATGTTATGTTATGTTATGTTATGTTATGTTATGTTATGTTATGTTGTTATGTTATGTTGTTATGTTGTTATGTTGTTATGTTATGTTGTTATGTTATGTTATGTTATGTTATGTTATGTTATGTTATGTTATGTTATGTTATGTTATGGTATGGTATGGTATGCTATGTTATGTTGTTATGTTATGTTATGTTATGTTGTTATGTTATTTTATGTTGTTATGTTATGTTATGTTATGTTATGCTATGTTATGTTATGTTATGTTGTTATGTTATGTTATGTTATGTTATGTTATGGTATGTTATGGTATGCTATGTTATGTTGTTATGTTATGTTATGTTATGTTATGTTATGTTATGTTATGTTGTTATGTTATTTTATGTTGTTATGTTATGTTATGCTATGCTATGTTATGTTATGTTATGTTATGTTATGTTGTTATGTTATGTTATGTTATGTTATGTTGTTATGCTATGTTATGTTATGTTATGTTATGTTATGTTATGTTGTTATGTTATGTTATGTTGTTATGTTATGTTATGTTATGTTATGCTATGTTATGTTATGTTGTTATGTTATGTTATGTTATGTTCTTATGTTATGTTATGTTATGCTATGTTATGTTATGTTATGTTATGTTGTTATGTTATGTTGTTATGTTATGTTATGTTATGTTGTTATGCTATGTTATGTTATGTTATGTTATGTTATGTTATGTTATGTTGTTATGTAATGTTATGTTATGTTGTTATGTTATGTTATGTTGTTATGTAATGTAATGTAATGTTATGTTATGTTATGTTATGTTATGTTATGGTATGGTATGTTATGTTGTTATGTTATGTTATGTTATGTTATGGTATGGTATGGTATGGTATGGTATGGTATGCTATGTTGTTATGTTATGTTATGTTATGTTATGTTATGTTATGTTATGTTATGTTGTTATGTTATGTTATGTTATGTTATGTTATGTTATGTTATGTTATGTTATGTTATGTTATGTTATGTTATGGTATGTTATGGTATGCTATGTTATGTTGTTATGTTATGTTATGTTATGTTTATGTAACCTTTAAGAGCATTAGTGAAGTTGTAAGGCTGTTCCCTGTTAGCTGTGTGGTATTTTTATCACTCACTAAACATGCTGACTGGGGTCATGTAATGAGGAATCATGTTTCAGAGATGATGCAGGAGTTTGTGAGCATCCTGTCAGACACAACAGAATCCAGAACAACATGATGTGCTGTGCTCTAATTACATGAACTAAAAATGGTTTAGCATTAAATGGCATATAACACACTGCATCAAAGTGACAATTCACCCCAAAATAAAAATTCTGTCATCATTTAATCACCCTCATTTCCAAAGCTGAATGTGTTGCAGGTAGCCATTGACTTTTCCATAGTATTATTTTCCATACTATAGAAGTCAACGGCTACCGTTAACATGTTTGGATACCAACATTCTACGAAATATCTTCTTTCATGTGCAACAGAAAAAACAACCTGATGGTGATTTAATGATGACAAGTAAATTTTGGGGGGAAATCTGAAGAAGAAATAATGAAATATTGTCTTGCAAAACATGCTTTGTATTATTTACAATTGCAAATATTGTTAAAAACTTCCATAACTTCCACAGAGAACAACTATGAACCTCCCATGCACCACTAGATCTAAAAACTAGAAGAATCACACTTTATCAATCTGACAAGGATGATATAATGTTTTAATGTAAGTTTGTGTCCTTGACAGTATCACATGCCCTCTATATTACACATATGCAGTGGCAGCACAATACAAATGCAGCTCATTATCACCGTTTCAATATTTGCCACAGTCTCAGTCAAACTCTATTCAATTAAAGACCATTATAAGACAGGCAGTGTGTGAAGGTAGAAATGATGCATTGTGTTCAGTGGGTGTCTGTCTGCAATGATCCACATGTGTTAATAGATCATTAGAAATGATTTAAAGATGCAATTTAGTTTGGACACATTTACTGAAGCAGATGTGATTAGTATTTGATCAGGACAGTGTTATTTTAATATCTCCATTCTTTTATTATATACTATATAGTTTTTGTTAACATCTTAGATTACATCGAATGCTTATATTTTGGCTTTTAGTTACAGTTTTTAGTTGTCATTTTTATTTTTTTCAGATTTAATTATTGTTGTTTTAGTTTTTATACGTTTAAAGTTGTCTTACCAGCTAGCTGAAATAAATAGTTTTAAATATAATTTTATTTCTTCTAATGATTTTTTATGGTTATTGTTTAAGTTTAGTTAACAATAATAACTTGGCAAATAACCAACAAAAAAATTATTTTATTCGATCAGAAGCATTCAGATCAAAATGTTTTAAATAATGCTATAGTTTATGAATGTAATGAATGTGTAATACTTCAACTGAATGCATTTTCAGTTCAAATGAGGATTTTTTTTGTTGTGTCTGGAGGATGCACTGCCTGCATGTCAGCTGTCATTTTTATTGCATCTTCCTCCCAACAGATTCACCAAAAATACAATCTGCAGCCGCAGCAAAACCGGCCTGTCTTATGCTGAAATACATGAGGTTTTGCATCAGATTGTTTTCACTTCAGTTTTTGACTATATATTCACAAAACTGAGCTACACCAAAATTTAATCTGTCATTCACTCTCTTATTTTCACATTTATTCATCAGCTAACAAGAACAGGATATAATGCAGAGTATGTACTGAGCCCAGGATTATAAAAGGAACATAACAGAATGAATGCACAAAAAAGAATAAAACATCTGCTTTTCTATCTGTTTTTAATGTCTAAATCTTGAATCATAGTCTTTTGAGTCTTTGTCTGTGACCTGCAGTGATCTGAGACTCAAAGCCCAGCGATGTGGAAACCAGGATGTTTCTCATCCCTTATCTCTTCAACACACACACACGAGCAAACACACTGATCCTATGACATGTATAGAAGGACTGAAATATCTTGTGCTGCAAACCTAAACACTTATATAAATTTTTTTTTTAAACTGTTCTTGGTAAAAAAAAAACAACAACAACTAACACTTCAGGTGTGGGTTTTAGAAATATCTCTAACATGAATAATATATAAAAATAATATGTGTGTGTGTATTTTTTTACTTTTCACTTTTACATTTTTTTTTTAATTCATTATAATAGGAAATCTTTTTTTCAATACAATTGAATAAACGTATACCCCCCCCCACCAAAAAAAAAACATTTAATAAATAAATAAATGAGTTTTAAATGAGAGTTTAAGCTTGAGGTTTAGCTTTAGATTTAAGTTTTAGGCTATTTCACAGTTCAGTTTCCTGATCAACTTTCCATTAATTTTATAATTAACTAATGAAAATAAAATTTCTTTAAATATAATTAAAAAAAATTATTTAATAAAATGTGGTAGGTTTTAGCTTTTAGCTTAGGTTGCGGTTTAATTTTACAGTTAACTTTCATGATTCACGTTCCATTCATTTTATATTTCACTAATAAAAAGGAAATAGAATTACATAAATAAATTGTCTTTGAAAAATGTATTAAAATGAAATAAAAGGTTTTAGGTTAACTACAGTTATATGTAATAGCACCACTTGACATCCATCAGTCTGGTTCTGAAGGTCTGTCGTGAACCGAGCAGGTGAAAATGAACGAGAGAACATCAGATGACAGACCCTCACAGCTTCTCAAAGCATCTCTGAGTACATCAGTCCCCTGACAATCAGCCGAGAGACACAGATCTCTGAGAGACGGAAGAACAGCACATCTGTCTGATACAAGCCCTTAATAAGTCCATTATGTGCGTAATTAAAATGACAGCTCTGCCCTATTTTACACCAAAAAAAGATGACAAAATCACTTCATGTTCTAGATTAATTTGAGCTAATGCACGAGGGATATGAAACATCTTACCTCAAATATATCTGGAGTAATGTCATATTCACATTGCCGCAGGATTCATTACCTTTGCCAAAGTCAAGATCTGCTCTGAGCATCTCGAATCGTGTCCATCATAGTGTCTTAATAAACCCTCTTCAAGAAATCATTCCGTACATGAAAAAATTTAATGAGAAGCAAATCTTAATTTTAAAATACTCTGAAAATACAATGCTCACAGCTTACAGGGAACGTTATCAGAATGTTCTGGAAAGGTTCTCTCAAAGTTAAGAATATTCGCTCTTCCAGGAATGTTAATAGAATATTCAATCAAAGTTAAACAATGCGTTAGCACAACATACATTTATACATTGTTCATAGAATGTTTTCTTTTTTAAATGTGACCCCGGATCATCAAACCAGTCTTGAGTATCTGGGGTATATTTGTAGCAATAGCCAACGATACATTGTATGGGTCAAAATGATCATTTTTTAATGCCGAAAATCTATAGGATATTAAGTAAAGATCACGTTCCAAGATTTTGTAAATTTCCCACTGTAAATATATCAAAACTTAATTTTTTATTAGTAATATGCATTGCTTAGAACTTCATTTTGAACAACTTTAAAGATGATTTTCTCAATATTTAGATTTTTTTTGCTCCCTCAGATTCCAGATTTTCAAATAGTTGAATCTCGGCCAAATATTGTCCGATCTAATAAACCACACATAAACGGAAAACTCATTTATTCACCTTTTAGTTGATTTATAAATCTCAATTTAATTCAACATTTACCCACATGACCGGCTTTGAGGTCAAGGGTCACAAATGTTACTGTTCTTTAAATGTTACTTTTTATTTTAGAATGTTCAGAGAACATTTAAGAGTAACATTCCCCTTATGTATGCAAAAACATTAAATCCTATTATCCTTTTAAAACATTTAAAACACTGCACATTTTAAACATTCACAGAACATTCAGAATGAACGTTTTCATAACTTAATAAGGTTGGTCCAACCAGATCATTCTAATGAAACTAAATAAATAAATTTATAAAAAATAAAATAAATTATAAATAAATAAATCTTTCAAAATCGTCATGATTGTGACGCTCCAGAGAAAAGTCACCGACACATAATTGTGAACAAAAAGGCTTTTCCAACACTTTCCCAGCACAGTTGAGAACCTGACGTACACACTGCCCCCTCTAGTGTCTGTCAGGAGAAACACACGGGTCTAATGTGCATCGAAACCCTAGTAAACAGCTGCAGTCTTTTTATGAAAAGCATAACAAGGCACAAAAAAGCGATCAGTACATCCCTGCAAAGCCTGACATATGGTATAAAAGTCTAATTTTTAAAATGCAAAAGTTAATTTAACCTTCAGACAAAATAAAAAAAAATCAAGTTTGTAATATATTTCATCCATCAGGCTTTTCTGGCTAATATAGTCTGACATAGTGAGAATATAATGGAAAAACAGCTCAGTTTTATTCAGAGACTCAAACTGAGCAAAAATACAATTTGGAGCAGATGCTGATATTTATAGGATCAAAAAGTGATGAAATTCTGGTGATGAAAATATGGAGTAGACTGTGTGTGAAAGGGTTAACAGCAAAGTTAGATCATGTTGATCATTTAGAGGGCTTGTATCAAGTATGATATATTAGGATGCATAGTTTTTCTTTTTTCTAAGAGAGAAACTCTCTCGTCGTTGTTTTGCATAGAGTCATGTGACTGGATCTAAAACCAGCCTTGATTTGCATGTTACCATGGGAAGTGATGTGACTCACTCACCTCCACAACAATCATCCCATGATCTTCTGCTAAACCTCAGATGTCTTCACACTCCTTGCTCTTATAAAGACAGACTTAAATGATAAAATCAAGGACAGAGCAAAGCTACACAGCAGCACATTCTGATGGACAATTCTAACATATGGTTACTGCAAGTTGATGAAATCATGAGTTTGATTCGAAGGGAAAAGACTAAATGCATCACTTTGGATAAAAGCATCTCCCAAACACATAGGCATCTAAACTGCTTAAAAAAATATGAATGTTTCCAGCTAAAACTCAAACTAAAACACTAGCTTGTGCATTGAAGCTTTCTAGCTCTAGGAAAATTTTGAAACCAGATTACAAAAACCTGAATCACTAACCATATTAGTATATGATATATTTGTCTTCTTCACACTGGTGGGAAGCTTATTCAGCAGTTATACCTCATTTCCTGTCCATACAGGTCACTGAAGGTCATCTCACATATTTCCTCCAGACCTCTGATTCCTCCAATGCTTGGCTTCCTCTCTGAGCTTCCTGATGTTCCCCATTATCTTTTAGTTATAGATTCTCCCAGGAAACTCTTCATATGCAAACAGCAGCAATAAACAGAGAGAAAGAGGGTTTCATGACCACAGACAAAAGTGCCTTTCTGCTGCATGCACACACACACACACACACACACACACACACACACACACACACACACACACAAATAACATTAATAAAATAAACAACACATCCAGTAAAATATAAATAATGAAAATATACAAATATAAACAAAAAAGAAAACTACAAATTACATAAAAATAAATGAAAAAATACATGCATTCATTTAAAAATAAAAAATAATTTAATCAAAAATGATAATTTGAAATGTTACATTAATGTTCATATAATGAAAAAAGTTTTAGAACATTCATACAATATTAAAGGGATAGTTATTGCATGATCTTGCCTCTGTTTCACATAAACATGCATAATCACGAGTCATAATTTAGTTTTCTAAAGTATTCTCGTAGCTTTGTAATATTAAAGTGAAACCCCTGATGTCACATGGACTAATTCACCAATGTCCTGGACCTGGGAACATTTCAGTTGCATTGCTGTCTATGAGAGGGTCAGAGAGCTCTCGGATTCCATCAAAAATATGTGTTCCGAAGACGAACGGGGAAAGTCTTACGGGTTTGAAACTTTATGGGAGAGCAATAATGACAGAATATCATTTTTGGTGTGAATTATTCCATTCAGAATTGTTTTTTTTTCATTACGTAGTAGGAATGTTAGCAACATATTTAGCTGTGACGTGAGCATTAAAACTAGTTTAAAACAGAAACAGGTTTAAATCTTTTAGTTTGAATGAAAATCAATATGTGACTGTAGTTGAAGAAACAGTCGATATCTCGTGATGAAAAGAACCGAGCAGCTCTTGGAGGCCCGGAGCTGCAGGAACACGGCAGCGGTGTTTCCAGCGCCCTCTGGCGGCCGCGGAGCTCCAGAGCTGCGGGACTCCTCCCCTTAAATGCAGACCGAGCAGATCGCTCTTCCTGCGGTGTGTATGTGTGTGTGTGTGTGTGTGACAGCAGCAGCACTGGCGCATTGTGTGTCTGTAATACTCATTCGATTTATTCCCTCACACGCTGAGTTATTAATACAACCTCATCTGGTTCCCCTCTCTCTGGACGGACTACAGGAGGAACGGGCTTCTTAGAAAATGGCCAACAGAGATGATGAATACGATTTCTTGTTCAAAGGTAAATTCTGCATTCCATTATACAGAGCAGAGGAGTAATCATTCAAAATCCATCGATTGTTCCTGACCTATAGATCTGACAGGCTGGCGTATTTCGCGGCGGCACCCGTCTGAAATCATGGCATGCATAACAGGCTTTGAGACAGAAACGCCCGCAGAGGCTTCGAGACGCATCCACCGATCAGTAAAACATCTGTTCGCGATGGCCTGGATGCTTTCACACGGGATCCCAGGGCCTAGATGACAGATGAATATATGAAGAATAAGCTCTAGCCTCACACCGAGCTCATGTTCACAGGCGATTCAAGACTAAAAACGGCCTTGCACTGCGATCTAATGCTTTTTTAAAATATGGAATGTTGAAAGGAAACGTTCTAAGTACACGTTCTATAGTTTCAAAATGATAGAATGGAATGTTCCTCTAAAAAAATGTTAAATATAAAACATGGGTGTTTTAAATGTAGAGAATGTAACATTCTAATAATGTTTCTCTAACGTTCACATAACCAAGAAGAAACGTTCTAAATACATACAAAAAAAATAAGATGATGATAATGAGGCCACGTGCTGATATTCTGTGCTGCAGCTGATTGGTTACATTGTAACTGATTGTATCACGTCACCTGATCAAAGCCTGACGCCGCAAATCTGTTACATTCCATTTTCTCCGAATCACTCGAGTGTGAGGATCAAAGTTCAGCTTGACTTCCTCGTAAAGAAGACATGAGGATATCATGCAGCCTTCCTCAGCCTGAGCTGAAGGAAATCAATGCAAACACGCTCACAGCTTTAAAGGAACAGCTCACCTGTAAAACCCTGTAAAACCCTGCTATCCTTTAACACAGTATGAGATATGAGAGTTTTGTGTAGACTGTCTGAGCCATAATGAAAGTGGAAGGGATCTGGGGGTAGACTTTGCATCTCAAATCAGTTGTATTATATTCCAGATCTTTTACTGTATGGCCACCAGATCTTGAGTAATGCGCCTTAAAAAAAGAAAAGAGAAAGCAAGAGAGTAAGAAAGAGAACTGCAGGATGACACACAGTTCATAATAAACTTTTGGTGCACCTGTCAATCATAACTGAATTTAGAAAGTTTACGAACCCAAAATATTTTCTCAGTGGTCATTAAACCTGCATAAGATAGCATTATTCATAATTATATTCAGGATTTGGACATATAATGTGAACTGTGATACATTTTATTTTATATTTTATAGAATATCATTGAAATGTCCTTACATTTACTTTTGATTAGTGTTAGTCTTAATCACAATTAATCTCATCCAAAATAAATGTTTTTGTTTGCATAATATATATGTGTGTGTGTGTACTGTGTATATTTACTATGTATATATAAATAGACACAAATACAGTATATATTTTAAAAATATTTACATGTCTATATTTATATTAATATAATCATATTATAAATTAATACATATATTTGATCTATAAAAAATAACATATATTTTTTTTATATATACATGCATGTGTGTGTATTTATATACACTTAATAAATATACACAGTAAACACACACATATATATCATGTAAACAATGATTTTTATTTTAGATTAATCGCGATTAATTGTTTGACAGAACTACTTTTCATCAATTGAATGTGTCCTTGATGAATATTAATTTCCGTCCCCAAACTGAATGCTAGTGTGTGTTAATATTGTGATCTCAGAGCGTCTGTTTGTCTGCTTCTGCTCTCAGTTGTTCTCATCGGAGATTCGGGCGTGGGGAAGAGTAACCTGCTGTCACGCTTCACAAGGAATGAGTTTAATCTGGAGAGCAAGAGCACGATCGGAGTGGAGTTCGCCACCAGGAGCATCCAGGTGGACGGCAAGACCATAAAAGCTCAGATCTGGGATACGGCAGGACAGGAGCGCTACAGGGCCATCACTTCTGCGTGAGTACACTCGTGCTTTAGATGGGAATTATATACACACTGTATACTATTTAGTACTGGGGTATTTACACGGTACTTCAAATAATACCGCAGTTCTACCCAGTGTTATTTTAGTATCATTGATATACTCTTATAGTTTTTATTAATATTTTGAAAAAAAAAGAATATATATATATCATTTTAAAATTGTATGTTTTTTGTCATTTTTATTTAAAAAAAAAATTATAATTTTTTGTGCAATTTTAGGTTTTGTTTTTTTGTTGCTTAAAATAAATTCAAGCTTTCATTGTATTTTATTACATTTCAGTTAAAGTTTAAGGAATTATTATTTTTTTAATGATTTAATTTTAGTTAACTATAATAACCCTGGGATGCATGTTCCAACAGCACTTTTTTTTTGTAATACTTATGCAAGAAAACATGCAGAAAAAATATGCCATAATATAAACTTATTTGCATTTGTGGCTCTTGATAAGTGAACAGATGTGGTTTTGGTTCCCCTTATGCCAAAAATAACATTTGCATCCTCCACCCCAGCCATTAAACTGTTTTTGTATCATTTTATTGTCATTTTTGTGATCAATGTGATCAAACCTCTATAGCAATTGCAATAATATAGCAATAGTATATATAGCAATAGTAATTTTTGTTAATTTGTTAAAATATAAATATTCGATTTAAAACGAAATAAAGGAAACAAAAATTATTTAACTAAAATAAATAAATAAATAAAACACATTTTATTAATTAACTAACTGAAATAAGTTGCTAAATTAAACAAACAAAAAAATGTACCGTATTTTCCGGACTATAGGTGCGACTTATTTATCAAAATTAATTTGAAATGAACCAAGAGAAATGAACTAAAGCCGCGTTTCCACCGCAGGAACTTTACCCAGGAACTAGGGACTTGGTCCGGTACTTGGTGTGTTTCCACCGCAGGAACCAGGAACTAAATAAAAGTTCCGGGTAAAAAAATGCCCCCCAGAAAGTCCCTGCTGGCGAGGTGGTACTTTTTTAAAGTTCCGGAACTTTCGGGGGCGGGACTTTGGCGCTAAACATGCTGATTGGTTGAGTTCACGCAGCATTGGTTGAGTTCAACCACCATTTATTCGGATCAACATTTTCAAAATATTACTGTTATTGTGTCATGAAATGTAATTTTAAAAGTATTTCAGGCGAGAATGTAGTTGTTTAAAACTCAAATCTGTTGTTTATTTATAAAGACAGCGCCTATTTAAAAATGTGTTTCGCCGATCTCGTAGACGGTGAGCTCCACGCAATCAGCGGGAGCTCAGTCCTCATGTATCCGCAGAGAGCAGCCTCTCCTGGGATAGACCTTCTGTGCCGCTGGCTCTGATGTGTCTTTAGTGGTTAAACATAAAATATAATTCAGCTGCGGGGTAAATCTAACAGGTTTTCTTTGGTCTGTATTCAATTTATCTATATGTTAAAATGAAAATAAAAAAGGCGAATTTATATAATATTTCGTTTCATTGTAATGGCTGCATATACACATTTCCCTGAACTAAGTACATTTCTGCAGCTGTTATTATGCTTAAATGAAAACGAAAGGAGGCAGTGGTATTTGATATCATATTTCGTTTTATTGTAAATATACAGTAAGGAAAATTGCAGTAGCCAAGGCGAGCAGACTGAAGTTATCAAGTACGCTTCTGTTTATAGATTCACCGGACTTGCGTCGTCGCGGACATCACACTCCCCAGAGGAATGCACAAAGTCTGAACCAACTACCGAGGATGCACGTCCAAAATCAGCGTACTTTTTTTTTTTTTTTTTTTTTTAATCAGCGGTAATTTGTATTGAGAAACGCGCGCAGACCTACGTCACCAGTCTATTTGCCTAATCTACCCGGTACTTTACACCACGGTGGAAACACAGAAAGCAACAGGTCTGGGGGGAAAAAAGTTCCTGGGAAAAAAAGTTCCTGGTACAAATGTTCCGGGTAATTTCGGTGGAAACGCGGCATAAGAGACATGAACCAAGAGAAAACATTACCGTCCCAGCGCCCTCTCTTGGCTGGAGACGGTAATGTTTTCTCTTGGTTCTTGGTTCTAAATAAATGCGACTTAGAGTCCAGTGCGACTTATATATGTTTTTTCCTCGTCATGACGTATTTTGCACTCAGGTGCGACTTATAGTCCGAAAAATACGGTACTAAGAAAATAAAATAAGAGTAAAAATAAAATGTATTTACTCAATCAAACCAAAACTAAAACTGACCTAAAAGTGAAACTCTGGGCAATAGTAATAGTGAAGCTTGATTTGTGTTTATGGTTTTCGGAGGTCTGCAGGTATTATCGTGGCGCGGTCGGCGCGCTGCTGGTGTACGACATCGCCAAACATCTGACCTATGAGAACGTGGAGCGCTGGCTGAAAGAGCTGCGAGATCACGCCGACAACAACATCGTCATCATGCTGGTGGGGAATAAGAGCGACCTGCGGCACCTGAGAGCCGTTCCCACCGACGAGGCGCGCGCTTTCGCAGGTACAGCCAACTCTAGAGACACCACACATCCATCCTCTGGAAACCTGCTGCTTTCGTTCGTCTAATATCTGTGGAGAAGGATTTTAGACTGTTAAAGGAATAGCTCAAACAAATATGAAAATGTGAAGTGTCTCTTCAATGGATGCTCTGCAGTGAATGGGTGCCGTCAGAATGAGAGCTCAGAAGGAAGCATCATTATGGATTATGGACTTAAATGTTAAATGGTTAATAAAAAAACGTCTTAATGCTGGATTTGTTTCAGCTTTCGTCTTCTCCAGATGTTCACTGATGGACTGGATTACTTGTGGATTATTGTGATGTTTTTATCAGCTCTCATTCTGACGGCACCCATTCACTGCAGAGCATCCATTGATGAGACACTGATGCAATGCTACATTTCTACAAACCTAACTATTCCTTTAAAAAGTATGTGTATATTTGCTCCGACCATGATTCATAATTAAAATGTTCTTATTTAGGATAAGAAATGAACTTGAACTACATTAGTTATTTTATTAATCAGAACCAAATTAGATTAACATCGAACAGAATTAAACATCTTTATTAAACCTGTCTGATAAACACTGTTCAAAAATTGAAGAAATTAACACTTGTGTTCATCAAGGATGCATTAAGTTGATCACATTTACATTGTAACAAAATATTCTACGTCTGATAAATGTGTTCTTTTGAACTTTCTATTCATCTGTGAATTCAGCTGTTTTAACTTTTAACAATATTTAGCTGTTTTAACTACTTTTCATCACATAAATGCAGCCTTGGCGAGCAGAAGAGACTTCATTCAAAAATATTAAAATTGCTGGATGCAAATAGATTTGCACAGAAATGCACTCTGCTCTCGTTTTGTGAACAGGATTCATTCTGTGTGAAGCTTTATGTTGTCATATTAAACCCCTTCTGCTTGCTTCCAGAGAAAAATAACCTGTCATTCATCGAGACGTCCGCTCTGGACTCGACTAACGTGGAGGAGGCCTTCAAGAACATCCTGACAGGTACAGACCCATCTGAAGCATCACTATCAAACGCTTCCTCGCTGGAGCAATAAACCAACTACAGTGGATCTTATGCAACCTTAAAAGTGCAGCATCTGCCATCCGGTAAAGCTGGGATCGCCTGCCAGGAATTATGGGGATTTTAGAGAGATGTTTCAGACAGGGGTGTAAATATTCACAGTTAAAATCATGCGATTCCATAAACATTCTTTACTTGATGATGCAACGCAGCTTCAGGTTTAACATTTGGCCATGATTCAGTGATTCAGTGTATTTTGATATCTTTCACAATTATTAAAAAATAAATAAAAGGTAAACTGGAGAGACAAATTTACATTTTACATTCACATACTTAAGAAATTAATTTAATACACTGAGAACAGGGTTATTTTCATTTAAACCAAAAATACTGAAAAACATTTTTTTTTTTAACTGAAATAAAGGTGAAAAAAAAAAAAAATATATATATATATATATATATTTATATATATATATATATATATATATATATATATATATATATATATATATATATCCTTTATTTTATTTTATTTTTTTAGTTTGAGTAATTATATAATATGAAAAAATTTATAAAAACCAAAATACTGAAAATATATATAATATGAAGAAATACATAAAAAAGAAATAAAAACAAAATATTAAAAATATATCATATTAAGAAATAATATTAATATATAATATAAAAGTAAATTAAGGGCATGTCATATTTCATGAAGAAACTGAATCCTGTTTTAAGATTTTACTTTTTTTCTGCAGTTATTACCCACAATTACTTAAAATATAATATATATGCTTTTTTTGTGAGTGAAAAGTGGATATATTTATAAAAAGTCAAATGTTTTTGCATGAACCTAATGAGGTAAAATATGGGCAGCTCATGCAAAAATGGCAATTAAATTAGAATTTTTGAAAACTAAATAATAATATAAAAAAGCGAAATAAAATAAAATAAAAATAAAAAAGTTAATAATTTTTTACAATAAAAAATACAGGTTAGATTATGTGAAAAATGTACGTTAATAGGTTTATAATAACCATGACAAGTCTGTTTGACGGTGAGTTGTGCAGTCAGATTTCATTCTCTCACTCGTTCTCTCTTCGTTTCTCCTGCATCTGTAGAAATATATCGTATCGTATCACAGAAGCAGATCGCTGACCGGCTGGCTCACGACGAGTCGCCGGGGAACAACGTGGTGGACATCAGCGTCCCGCCGACCACAGACGGACAGAGGGGCAACAAACTGCAGTGCTGCCAAAACCTGTAACCATGACAACCAGCCCTCAGCTGTCACTCATCTCGTCTCTCTCTTCGTGTCATACGCTAATGTTTCATCTGTGTAATATATGTATGTTTTTCTTTTGATAGCTTGTCCACTCACATACACACAGTATCTGACTGTGCTCTGGTTTATTAGCTGCAAAACTGTGGTTAAAAACATGAAATGCAAGTAAATATTACACAATCATAGAGATACATGGATAAAGATCGGCTCAATCTCAAGATCATGTGAGGGCATATTTCACTCCAAAAAATCTAAATATATTTTAATCATATAATTAATAATTTTACATTTATATAAAAATTATTTCCTCTCAATTTTTTAAATATATATATATATATATATATATATATATATATATATATATATATATATATATATATATATATGTGTGTGTGTGTGTGTGTGTGTAATTTGATCAATCAAAATAAATTTTAATAATATCATTATTAATTATTATATTTATTTTCCCCTCAAATATTTATTACAGTAATGCTAATATATATATATATATATATATATATATATGCATTGCATACTGAGTGAAATTCATCAAAATGTCATGAACATTATTATTTTTAATATTATGAAATACTCAAAAAAATTCTGCATTTTTTCCCCCATGTAAAAAAAAAAAAAAAAAAATATATATATATATACACACACACACACACACACACACACACACACACACACACACACACACACACACACACACTGTATATTGCATAAAAAATGAATGTGACTTTTTCTTTTTTTTCTTTTCCCTCATTAAGTTAGAGTACTGTATAACCTCACTCTTTTGTCTTGAGACTGACCTTGATCAAGCTAGTAGACAGACAGAACTAGTCGTAAGCATTTAACCTTGATAAAGCTGCTAGTTAAGTCTGATATCAGAGCTTTCTATTCCTGTCTGTGTTACACTATGAGAGGAGGAAGTGATATTTACAGCAGACAGGAAGTCCCGCCTTCACAAACACATCTGTGGCTGGATTCTGGTACATCTAATAACAAACACACTCATGTGGAAACAAGTATAGTGTCAGACTTTAACAGATCAGCAACAACATCTGTTACAGCACTATTTATTTGATTTAATATGCATTTAGTTCTTTTGGAATGTTTTGTGTTTTAGTTTTTTTTATATGTGTGTTTAGGTTCATGATTTTCAAACACACCTTCATGTCTCTATGAAGTCTCATGAAAGCTGGTCTGGAGGTTCGCTGTGAGAACACACACACACAACTGTTTGTAATTATCAAGATTTTCAATTAAAAAAAATAAAATGATGCTTAAATTGTGAATACTTACCTATTGCGTCAATTATGCATCAAAATAAATATGCACACATGAAATTATCCACTTCCTATTTCTCCTGCATCTCTGCACAGAGCATTGCATTATGGAAAAATAATAAAAAAGTTTTTTTCATACTGCATTGACAGTTATATTAATAATTGCTTAAAATAAGAATTAAAAAAATAAATAATTTCAATTAGAAACAAAAAACATTTAAATTCAAAATGTAACTGTATGGTGCTCCTACAATGTATAAGAAACAGCTATTATTAGTAAAATCCCATAGTTATCTAAATTGACAGCAATATGAATAAACTTTAAAAAAAAAAATGTAAATTTTTTTTTTTTACATTTTTACAAAAAATACATTGCACTTATATTATGAATATATTGTAATTTATGTTTCAATATTATATTAATCTTTTCTTTTTTATGAGTGAAATGCATTACCTGTAAGGTAAATAAATAAATAAATAAATAAATACTTTGTTTCCCAGACATCCTCTGGAGTTTCGGCAGAGGTCTCAAGCTGAGCTCTGATTGGCTGAGCTCTTATCTCAGGATGAATGAGAACCTTAGACCTGCTCTAGTTTTCTCTGGCTGGGTCCTGAATGTAAATGAGTGTGTGTGTGTGTGTGTGTGTGTGTGTTTGCAGGAAGTGTGTGAGTGCTGATAAGAGCGCTCAAGAGTCTCATTCTTCAACACACAGTCTTCATAAGTACAGCTGAACGTTTGACATCAGCTATCATCACTGATAAAAGCTCCTCACAGAAGTACACAGTTTTCATTTTTTAACCTGTTAACTGCCACCCGGCCCCTCGGTGGGCACCTACGTTTACTTCACTATATTACAATTAAATCCTTATCTAATCATGACTATCAGAATGAACTATTTATCGATGGAAAGGTCCAAGACTCCTAAATAGATATTTTACCAAACTTTTTTGTCAAAGATCAAAATAAATACTGTAATATTTTGTATAGAGAAATTGAATCCTGTTTTTAAACTTTACTTCTTTTTCTTTTCTTCAATGCATTATGTCCACAAACAATTTCCCTCAAATTCTCATTATGGTAAAGGAAAAACAATAACAACAATACACACAGTATATAAAAGTTATCCTATTACTTATGCATTAAAAAAACCTATACATTTAACTAGAAGAATGAACAATTCTAAAGCGATTTTTAAAACTTGATGCCTTTAACTTTGTGTCTACAAGACAATGTAAATGATTCCACCATAAACGTGGCCAACACTCTTTACATGTCATTTGTTTTTACCCAGAATTCACCAAACGTGCTTTTAGACCCGAGTAGAAACTGATTCACTCGCACAGTATAAACCTGATTTAACTGACCAAAACCAAAAGAAAAGTCTATTTTCCATATAGTCTTTATTGGTATGGTTTGTTTACATTTGTACATCCTCATTACCAGCTAATGATGTGTACAGACACACAGATGTTCAGTGTTAGAGACGATTCACACACAGACGAGTCTCAAAGAAAAAGAGCTGCAGAAACCACAAAGACCTTCCTCAAACCAGTGACCAAAATATATTCAGTTCATACTGTACATTATACTACAAAGACTCGCCCAGAGGAACAGGAGAAATGGGATTGATTTTGATCATATTGATAGTTACAGTATCTAAATAAGGCCATTTTATCCTCTAAAACCCAAACTGAGTGTTGAAGAATGATGCAGGTTCAGAAAAAAGTATCATTCCCAACAAAAAGAAATCTGATTAAAATGGGCATTTAAAAAATGTGAAAAGTATATCCGACTGGATTTGAAAACATAAATAAAATCTTAAAACTATATGCAATTTTTTAATTCCATTATTGTAATGCATTTACGAAATGAGATATTTTCACGTCAGATTATGTACATTTTAACATGCATCTATAAATTCCTGTTGTGTCCTTGATTATGATATTCAGCACATCTGAAATTAGCCTTACAAACAAACAAAAAAAGACATTAAAAAATAAAGTTTTCATAGACATCCATAAAATTACAAAGATTAAAGATTACAATAAATAAAACATTATTAAAAATGAGCCTAAAAAAGCAAGATGAAAAGTTTTTAAATGCTGAAATTTCGAGTCAGTTCCATGTTCACAAACACAGACGATCAGCTGTAACATAAAACTTCAGATTTCATGTTTAATGATTAAAAACAGATTGCAGACGATGAGATTATTATAGATATTGACTATACAGATATAGCCATAAAAATATCACGTTTTCCAGCAGTATTATAAGATGCGTAAAACAAGATGCATTTATTTGAGAAGCAAAAGGATGTATTTTTCATACCTCACTGGCAATGTTAATAATTATAATAATAAATATGATTATTAAAAATAATAACTTGTAGTTATAGTAATAATAATAACTGTTTAAAATAATAAATAAAAGAAAGAATTTGGCCATAAAAAACTAACTATACAGTAAATAATTATAAAGCTATAAAACTGTAACAGACATTCGTAAAATTATATTTGACAAAAGATCAATAAAACATGTTTTTAAGAGGAAAAATAAATTGGTAACTGTTCCTAGAATGGAATATTTATTTTTTAAATAATATATTTATAATAACTTCATAATAATAATGATGAAAATAGCTTAATAACTATACTAAACTCTAAATTATAGCTATAACATTCTAATTAACATTCAAAAATAGTTGATAAAAGATGACAATAAATAAAACATTTATAAAAGGAAAAAGAAATATTGGGAAATGTTCCTCAAATATCCATTTTTATAATTCATATATATATATATATATATACACACACACACACACACGGTTTTAATTTTTAATTCTCAAGTAAATGCATCTTGTTTTAAGGATGTGTTTCACATGATATGTTTTCAATCATCTGCAGCAATTCTTTCAGTCTCTCATCTTTTTATCACATATTTTAACAGTATTCCACAGTATTAATTTCATGCAATCACGGGCAGGAGTTCATATTGCATAATGAGGACGCTCCACGCTGGACACATGTCTAGTGCATTATGGGTCGTCAACAAGACGTCTGGATTCACAAACACACACTTGGTTGTTCTTGAGGGGAATCGATCAGGTAGAAGAGGAACAGGGTTTTTGTCTGGAAGGATCATCAGTCCTCAGACGAGCCGAATCCATCCTGGAGAACAGCAAAACCTCTTCAGACCCACAGAGAGACGTCTACTGAACATCCAGATTACTGACAGAGACAGAGACAGATGTTCTTGAAAACTCTGCATCTGCTTTGCACACTTGAGTACCGTATTTTCCGGAAATAAGAGGAAACATTACCGTCTCCAGCCGCCAGAGGGCGCTCTATGTCTTCAGTGTAGACTAGCACTGAGCAGCATAGAGCGCCCTCTGGCGGCTGGAGACTGTAATGTTTTCTCTTAGTTTATTTCTCTTGGTTCATGTTAAATTAATTGTGATAAATAAGTCGCACCTGACTATAAGTCGAAGGACCAGCCAAACTATGAAAAAAAGTGTGACTTATAGTCCGGAAAATACGATAAATGTGCTGCAGGTGTGAGATTCATATGCATGTTTACTGTGGTGATTTCTGGCAGACGTCTGGCTCCTCCTCCTCCTCCTCGTCTTCTTCTCTCTCTCTCTTCACCTCCACCTGCACAGTGATGGTCTGCTGCTCTTCCTCATGCACATCCACCACCTCATGTGTCCTGCCAAAACAAGCACATTTAGATAGAAAAACCCACACACACACACAAAAAATCTTCTTACTCAGTTTTTTTGTTTTGTTTCCCAGTACAAATATCTAAACATTCTCACATAAAAATACATTTAAATGAGAAACAAAATCTTAGAAAAAAATATGATATGCTTGATTTTTTTTTTTTTACTAGAGCCAATGTAGTCTAAATAAATAAATAAATAAACAAACAAGTAATTCAAAAGCAGAAGTCGATTATTTTCCTGCCTCACATACTGAAAATAAAATGCATGCAAAGTCACAGTTCAGTATGGTTTGTAAATAAAAATACAGTCATGCCAGTGAAGCTCACCTTCCCTCAGCGTCTTTCAGAGACAATGTGTGTCTTCTGGGAAAACAATAGAGAACAAAATCCAGGTGGTGAGAAAATAAACAGCCTTGCTGGCATTGTACTGCCTCATAATACACATTACAATGCATTGTATAAACTTATAAATAATTACTATTACTTACTACAATAAAATACTCGTCTATTCATTGTTACACTTTTAGAAAAAACACTTCAGATGCAACAAGGAATCTGAAAGCATTATAATGCATTTTAATTTTGGTTACAATTATTTGTGAAAATATATGATGCATTATAGGTCACATTATGAATGCCTTTATAATGCATCAT
Organism: Carassius auratus; assembly: GCF_003368295.1. Lineage (NCBI taxonomy): Eukaryota > Metazoa > Chordata > Actinopteri > Cypriniformes > Cyprinidae > Carassius > Carassius auratus. Next base: position 6,632,191 of record NC_039269.1, on the reverse strand, counting down.
ACACAAAGGCTTCAAGTAAAGTGTTACTGTTGCTTCTTATTTAGTGAGTGAATATGAAGTCATGTCTGTAAACGAGGTGATTAATGTCGACCTGTAGCGCGGCTGCTCTGTGGTGTCTGACGGAGAGCATTCTGGGATTGATATAGAGGTGTTAGAGGACAGAGTTGTGGCCACAGACGCCGTGGTCGCTTCCTCGAGCGACGGAGGAGTGCAGGACTGCCGACCTGAGAACATTAATAAGCAAATACTGTTTGGTCTTTTGTGCTCAACATTCAGGTCTGGAACATGTGGAGGATGAGTAAATGATGACTCAGAATTTTCATTTTTGGGTGAACTGTCTCTTTAAGTGAACATTCCATCTTAGCACTGTGCGAACATTTTGGGAATGTTACTTTTAAATATTTAAATGTTACTTTTAAATGAATATTCTGAAACTAGTAGTGAAATAAATAAAAAAATTTAAAACCTAAAAAGGTTTTGGGGGAAAAGTTATATGATTAAAAATATAGAATATAATATAATCTCTGAATTCAGAGGAAAAGTAATAAATGTCAGTTATAAACTCATAATTGCAATAGGCCTATAAAATCTTTGAATTCAATTAAAAAAGTAATAAATCTCGGAGTTATAATCTTGGAATCACAATATATAATCTCTGAATTCAGAGAAAAAAGTAATAAACGTGAGCTGTAATCTCAGAATCACAAAATATAATCTGAATTCAGAGAAAAAAAATCACAAGATATAATCTCTGAATTCAGAGAAAAAAGTAATAAACATGAGCTGTAATCTCAGAATCACAAAATATAATCTGAATTCAGAGAAAAAGTAATAAACGTGAGCTGTAATCTCAGAATCACAAAATATAATCTGAATTCAGAGAAAAAAAATCACAAGATATAATCTCTGAATTCAGAGAAAAAAGTAATAAACATGAGCTGTAATCTCAGAATCACAAAATATAATCTGAATTCAGAGAAAAAAGTAATAAACGAGCTGTAATCTCAGAATCATAAAATATAATCTGAATTCAGAGAAAAAATTACAAGATATAATCTTTGAATTCAGAGAAAAAAGTAATAAACAAGCTGTAATCTCAGAATCATAAAATATAATCTGAATTCAGAGAAAAAATTACAAGATATAATCTTTGAATTCAGAGAAAAAAGTAATAAACAAGCTGTAATCTCAGAATCATAAAATATAATCTGAATTCAGAGAAAAAATTACAAGATATAATCTCTGAATTCAGAGAAAAAGTAATAAACGAGCTGTAATCTCAGAATCATAAAATATAATCTGAATTCAGAGAAAAAGTAATAAACGTGAGCTGTAATCTCAGAATCACAAAATATAATCTGAATTCAGAGAAAAAGTAATAAACGTGAGCTGTAATCTCAGAATCACAAAATATAATCTGAATTCAGAGAAAAAATTACAAGATATAATCTTTGAATTCAGAGAAAAAATTACAAGATATAATCTTTGAATTCAGAGAAAAAAGGAATAAACATGAGCTGTAATCTCAGAATCACTGAATATAATCTGAATTCAGAGAAGAAATTACAAGATATAATCTTTGAATTCAGAGAAAAAAGGAATAAACATGAGCTGTAATCTCAGAATCACAAAATATAATCTGAATTCAGAGAAAAAATTACAAGATATAATCTCTGAATTCAGAGAAAAAGTAATAAACGAGCTGTAATCTCAGAATCATAAAATATAATCTGAATTCAGAGAAAAAGTAATAAACGTGAGCTGTAATCTCAGAATCACAAAATATAATCTGAATTCAGAGAAAAAATTACAAGATATAATCTTTGAATTCAGAGAAAAAAGGAATAAACATGAGCTGTAATCTCAGAATCACAAAATATAATCTGAATTCAGAGAAAAAGTAATAAACGTGAGCTGTAATCTCAGAATCACAAAATATAATCTGAATTCAGAGGAAAAAAATCACAAGATATAATCTCTGAATTCAGAGAAAAAAGTAATAAACATGAGCTGTAATCTCAGAATCACAAAATATAATCTGAATTCAGAGAAAAAATTACAAGATATAATCTTTGAATTCAGAGAAAAAAGGAATAAACATGAGCTGTAATCTCAGAATCACATAATATAATCTGAATTCAGAGAAGAAATTACAAGATATAGTCTTTGAATTCAGAGAAAAAAGGAATAAACATGAGCTGTAATCTCAGAATCACAAAATATAATCTGAATTCAGAGAAAAAGTAATAAACGTGAGCTGTAATCTCAGAATCACAAAATATAATCTGAATTCAGAGAAAAAAAAATCACAAGATATAATCTCTGAATTCAGAGAAAAAAGTAATAAGTGTGAGCTGTAATCTCAGAATCACAAGATATAATCTGAATTCAGAGAAAAAAGTAATAAATCTGAGTTATAATCTCGGAATTGCAAGATATAATCTCTGAATTCAGAGAAAACAGTAATAAATGTGGGCTGTAATCTCAGAATTGCAATAGGCCTATATAATTTCTGAATTCAATAAAAAAAAAAAGTCAGAATTGATTCCCTGGCGCAAACTAACTTCTATGCAAAACAGTCCTTCTCAAAGGCATGCACATAAAGAAGGCAAGCAGGATAATCACCATGGTTTTCCAGCACGGGGAAGCTGCACGCTCCTCTCAGATCATAGATTTTCTCGTCTCTCTGTAAGGGAAGCTGGCTGGAGGACCAGGCCGCTCCGGGGCCGCTCAGCACCACACGGCCCTTCTTCACCGGAGAAACCTTCAGCGCTGGACAGAGCAGAATCAGACTTCTGTTAGATCACAGCGTCTCCTTCAGCTCTTATCACTACAGAGCTTCTGAGAAACTCACAAGAGCTCTTCTTGAACACAGTGCTGCTCATGAACCTGAAGAAGCGGTCAGCGTAGAAGTTCGGACGGTGGACAGAAACAGTGTCCTAAGAGATTTGTATGGGATTAATATGAAGTATGTTTTATTGGGGAAGGAGGGTCATGTACAGTAGATGTACAGTATCAGACATGATGTGCACTAATGCTCTGAGATGGCAGACCGGAGGGTTAGGATGCATTATAACGGTCAAGAAGATGATGATGATGATGATGATGATGATGTATCTGTGTGGGTTTCTCACCCCGTCATGCACCAGAGCCTTCCACGTGTGTTCCAGCTTCTTTACGAGTCTGCAGAAAAACACCAACATCAGCTTCAGAGTGTCCTGAACTTAATGCAGTCTTATAAAAACTGTTACATAAGAGCATAAAACCAGCCCAAACGCTAGAGAAGATTATAAAGCCATGCGGTTCATCATCTGGAGCTGGAGGAGATCTCAGCAAAAGAGCACAAACACACACTAATGGAGAACCAAAGAGAAGCAGGAGAGAAAATACACAAAACAAAAATAAATTAAATTAAATTAAATAAAATAGAATTTTTTTTTAAATTAATCACTCCTAAATAAATAAATTAATAAATTTTGCATTATTATAATTTTTTTTAAATACTCACTTTTTCAATTTCGCCATAAAAAATTGCAATATTAATATTTCTTTTTTTATTTAATATATGACAAAATAAATAAATAAATAAAGGTCAGATTTACATAATGAAGAGCCTTTTTAATTAAATTTAATTATTTTAATAACAACTACAAGGCACAAGCACTGTGTGAAATATGAAATACAATTCAATATATTGCCACAATTTTACCAATAACTAAATAAATAAAACAAAGGGCCTGAATTCAGATTCCTCAAAGGTAAGCAATTTTTTTATATATATAATATATATATAATTATTTTTACAGTAATTCCAGCCACAGGACACCTGCACCATAAAACACAACTTAAAAAAGGCTTAATCGGCTTAAAACAAATATTGCCCCCCCCCAAATAAACAAATAAATACATAAACAAGTATGATAGGTTAATAGTTAATTTTAAAATATAATATTTTTAGACATCAGAATATATTTTAAAAATGTTAAATGCACATTTTACTTCAATCTCCTGAATAAGATATAATTTAATTCCTTATATAATAAAAAAAAGTGTATTTAAATGTTAAATCTTTAGCAGGTTTGATACTCATTTGGTACCTCAAATATGACGATGGAAGAAAAAAACAGCTACTATAGTGGTGAAAAAATAACTTTAATCTAATAAAAAACTAAATGAATAAATTGTATTATTCACAAATCACATTTGTAGCTCTCGAAATTTACCTGTGGCTGTAACTTTATTATGACTAATTTATTTTATAGTCTCATTCAGAAATCATGCAAAAGGAAACTAAGCAGTTTTACTATGATAAAACCATGGTTTATGTTTGTAAGGGTTGTGACATGCACATCTTTTGTTGAAGAAATTGTGTCATCTATAGCAAAAAGGTGTCCAAAAATGAAAGATTAAGTGAATATTTGAACGAAATGTTTGGTCAGTATCCTAAACAAGGATTTGATTGTCCTGTAAGTATAACAGCAGCAATCACATGGCATTTGTAATAACATGTACATAAATTGTTTATTTTGTATTTGCCTACATTAGGTATTTTAACAGTGTTATTATTAACCAATCATTATTGCCTCATTATTTTATTTTATATAATGCATTTTAAGTCATTTTAAAGGCTATTGATGGCTTAAGTCTGTTTTATAGCAACAACAACAACAACAAAAATATTACAGTATATTAATACTTAAGAAAAAAGCTTTCACAGGAATGTGCATGAAAGTGATAAACCGCCTAGTTTTCACCTTAATGATTTATAATTTATTTTAATATATATATATAATGTATAATGTGTGCATTGTAGCTGACACCTACATGAACAATTACAGATGTTTTTATGACTATAAGTCATTCTCTTCAAATGCTACTGACGTTAGTAAAGTGTATAACACTATCGCATGTAACTTTAGAGACGGTCCCTAAATTTGAGACTTGAACATCCAATGTCAAGCCAACTTGTGATGTCATGAATCATGTGACTCTCTCTGATTCAGAGAACAGATGATTGTAAAATGGATTGTACTGTGTGACCTGTAGGACTGCAGGATGTCTATGATGCCGACGAAGAGCAGGAGTCTCTCTCCTTTCCCACTGACAGCTGGAATGCCTCCCATCCTGGAGAGAGAGAGAGAGAGAGAGAGAGAGAGACAGCAGAGAATCAGTGTGTGCTGCTGCGTCTCATCACACTCTGGGAGTTAAATCAGAGACACACACGTGTCTTCGGTGTCGATGGAGTCTCCACACGCCGCTCCTCCCTGAATGGACTCCATGGCGGTGGAGTAAAGCGCTCTCTGTGCGGCCGGTCTCTTCTCATCGCTGCTGCTCTGAGATCCCTCCATCTGCTGCTCGCGCTCCGCCTGATCCAGATTATGAACCCCCAACAGCAGACTGTAGTCCATGATCTTAAAACTCTCCAACACCTGCACGCACACACACACACACGCACACACGCACACACACACACACACACACACAGACACACACACACACACACACGCACGCACGCACGCACACACACACACGCACACACACACACACACGCACACACACACACACGCACGCACGCATGCGCACACACACACACACACACACGGACACGCACACACACACACACGCACACACACACACGCGCACGCACACACACGCACGCACACACACACACGCACACACACACACACACACACACACACACACACACACGCACACGAACACACGCACACGCGCACACAGACACACACACACACACGCGCACACACACACACACACGCACACACACGCACGCACACACACACACACACACGCACACATTTTTACAGTGAAATGTAACAATTGTAATATTTATAATAATAATTATTATTTTTATTTTTATTATTAATATATAGTCATATGGTAATATAAACACAAATTTTTGGCCAAATCATACACAGGCATGATTTTATTTTTTATATATATTTTAAATCACAATTGCAATTTTTAAATAACAATAATAGCAATAATAATAAACAAATTTTTTACAGTAAAATACTAACAATAGTTATATTTATTTTGTTTTTATTTAACCATATTTATATCATTATTTAGTAGCAATAATAACGATGATAATAATAATAACAAAGAAAAAGAAAAGTGGGATTTTTTTAGTTTTTAATTGCATGTTAAAACAGAGTTGCACATTTTGAAATAAAAATAAATAATTATAATTAATTAAATGTAAATAAATAAATGAATGTTCAGATTTGCCTACTGAATAGTTTTTTTTTTTAATTAAATGTAAAAATTTTATTATGACACTATTTTATTTTACAGTGAAATATTACAATGGTAATATTTATTATTTTGTTTTTATTTAGCAATGTATGTTTATTTATTTGCAATAATAATAATAAATAATTATAATTATAATAAATAAATAAAATAATAATTATAATAAATAAATAAAATAATAATAATAATTATAATAAATAAATAAAATAATAATAATAATCATAATAAATAAATAAAATAAATAATAATTTGTGTCAACATTAATTTCAGTTATGTTATAATTGCAACATTTTGACCTCAAAAATGTGTAGCCCAACAATCAAGAAAACCTGAAGATTTCGTTTTAAATCACAATTACAGTTTTAATGGTAGATATCAGAGTTGGGTTCCTCTTCCTCTCACCAGACAGTCTCTCTGGAGCGTCTTCAGCAGGGCGTTATACGTGTCCACGTCCAGCAGGAGTCCGTCCTGAACGTCCTGCATGAAGTCCAGGTCTTTAAAGGTGGGCTTGGACTTCTCGCGCTCTTTCTTGGACGCGCGGCGCTTGTATGTGGAGCCCTTCAGGTCGAACTTGAGATGCATGCGAACGATGCGCGGCAGGATGTTATTCATCACCACGATACGGATGTTCTTCCCTCCGGACTGAACGCAGTACAAACCGAAGAACTTGGGCAGCAGTGTTCGGGGATTCTGGTTCAGGTTCTGAGACACCAACAGACAGATGAGCCTCATTTAAAGAGATTGAATGATTGAAACCACTGCTACATGAGCAGAGCAAACTGAGGCGTAATCATGAGGTCAGCTGATTTCTGAATCAAAAAATCAAATAAAAAAATATGGATATGCAAATGTTTTTGTTTTTAAACCGTTGAGGGTTGCATGTACTGTTTTAATTATTTATTATTATGATTTTTGCGCGCCAAACTGACCCCGACTAGTTTTAATACAAATCATCAATATCACACTGTGAAAAAATAATAAAGTAACCACCATTGCAAATAGCAAACAGATCAAAACAGTTTTATATCATAACAAAATTATGACTTAACAAAAAAATAAAAAATAATTACAAATATAAAACTAATAATAAAATGAGATAAATCTGTATTTAACAATATTTTAAAAAGAATAAAAAATTATTATTATTATTATTATTATTAATTTATTATTAATTTAATTATATATAATCAAGCACTAATTTGTGGCATTTAAAAATGATTAGAAAATTTTATTTCAATCATTAAAGCAACTGATAACTCTTTATTTATTTATTTATCTATCTTTATTTTTAAAGTTTCATACATTTTTTTGAATTTATATATTTAGTATTTATTATTTGTTAATCTGTGTTTTTTTCTATTTTCATCTATTGAATGATACAAAAATAATCTAAAACATTTAAAAAAACATTTTCATTATTTGAAATAAACTAGTGACACTAGTGTTTGTGTGTCTGGCTCACCATGTAGTATCCTGGAAGCAGCTTCTGCAGGAACTCAGCCTCTTTGTGCATCACGGTCTTCAGGATGAACTCATCGTCTCGAGTGACGTAGAAGATGGAGCCGCTGGCACCGGGGTTGGAGAGCTCGATCAGGGGCTCATTACAGAGAGAGTACTGCGACAAACACAGAGACGCTGCATTTATTCTGATGAATGAATAAACACTGATATGATGCAGCTCTCCACTGAGTCAGGCTTTATTTATGTGCATCAACATCTACTTTTATTGCATGAAAACAACAACAACAACAAAACAGCGTCTTATGTTCAAAAGAAGAAAGAAAGTCACAGATTTGATGTAGAAATAATAAACGTTACAAAGAAATGGAAAGAGACACACCAAACTAATTTTTAATTAGAAAAACTGAAACGTTTCTTGTAAAATGTGCTTCAATAATTTAAAAGCGTACAGATTTCGAACAGTGTTATTTGAATAACAGTACGACACTGTTTTAGTTTTTATTCATATTTTTTATTATTTTGTTTTGATATTCTCTGTGTTGAGTTTAATTAAGGTTAAGGTTTTAGTTAATTGGTTGTGTTTTTGTCATTCATAATTTCCTTTAAAATTAATTAACTAATGTCATTTTAGTTAACTATGAAAATCCTAGTTTGTAGCATGATAGAATATCTTTAACTGTGTGTAACATTTCTTAAAAAAAAAGAAGAAGCAACATTAGGGCTGGAACCACACACACACACACACACACACCCACACATACACTCACAAACACCCACTCACACACAAACACTCACACACGCGCACACACGTGCACACATTCACACACAAACACTCACACCTGACACACGTGCACACTTTCACACACAAACACTCACACACGCGCACACATTCACACACAAACACTCACACCTGACACACGTGCACACTTTCACACACAAACACTCACACACGCGCACACACGTGCACTCATTCACACACAAACACTCACACACGCGCACACACGTGCACACATTCACACACAAACACTCACACCTGACACACGTGCACACTTTCACACACAAACACTCACACACGCGCACACACGTGCACACATTCACACACAAACACTCACACCTGACACACGTGCACACTTTCACACACAAACACTCACACACGCGCACACACGTGCACACATTCACACACAAACACTCACACCTGACACACGTGCACACTTTCACACACAAACACTCACACACGCGCACACATTCACACACAAACACTCACACCTGACACACGTGCACACTTTCACACACAAACACTCACACACGCGCACACACGTGCACTCATTCACACACAAACACTCACACACGCGCACACATTCACACACAAACACTCACACCTGACACACGTGCACACTTTCACACACAAACACTCACACACGCGCACACACGTGCACTCATTCACACACAAACACTCACACACGCGCACACATTCACACACAAACACTCACACACGCGCACACATTCACACACAAACACTCACAAAAGGATGCACCTGCACACTCGCGCACACACACACACACACAAGCATGCACTTGCAAGCACACACACACACGCACACACACATAAACGCACACAAGCATGCACAAACACACACACACAAGCATGCACTCGCGCACACACAGACACAAACACACTCACACCCACAAGCACACACACACACACACACACACAAAAACTCAGTCACTCACAAACTCACAAGCACATGGACACAAAGCATGCACTCGCACACACACACACACAGATGCACACACACACACATGCACACTCACGCATGCACACACAGACACACACACACACAGACACAGACACTCACAAGCACACACACACACAAGCGTGCATTTGCAAGCTCACACACACACACACACACACACACTCTGACACAGAAATTCTCATATGTTTCTCATAGATGTTTTTAAACAAAGACAGAGAGCTGATGGTGATGACGCTAAATGTGACCGTGATGTAGTTTGTTCAGCTTTTCACATCAGCCAATTATATTTAGTCTTCAAGAAAGCATATTCCTAATGATGAACAAAACATGCAAGGATCATAGTTTTGTTGCTCACCAAGCTTATTTTCAAAAGGAAGAATGCTAGTGTTTTTGGTCAAGAGATAATATGTAAATAAATAAAATCTCAAAATACTAAAGACCTCCTCTGCATACAGATATGAAATAGTTATTAAAGTGTTATTAGTGAAGGAGAGGCCGTGTTTGCGGTGTGTCTCACCAGATAGTCGTCCGGTCGAATCCCGAAGAGCTCTCTGAAGTAGCGGAAAGCCACCGGAGCGTATGTTTTAAACCTGAAGTCTGGATAGTGATGCGCCGGCGTCAGATTACTGCCTTCACTGAGAGACACACACACACACACACACATCTGGACCAACTGACCGATGATTTCAGATTTCACTAACTAACCCTTTTTACTGCAGAGTGGAAGAATCTTCTTTTCAAAGACAATCAAATATCACGTGAATACACAACTGCTACATGCATTTTCAAAACTCAGAAATCACAGAAATCCAGGAAATGCACAAACGAAATGCCTCACATCTCTTGCAAAATGAAGAAAATATCACAAACACATCTCAACTAAAGCAAACATCTTTGCTATGATATCCATTTCTGTGTGTTACATAGAGAACTGCGTGTTGTGTTTTACAAAAGAGTTTTATGAAATCGAAACTGAGTCAAAGACTAAGAATTATTATATTGTTTTGTAGATTTGGTGTGTGTTTCTGCTGTTCGTGTGTCAGCTTTCAGTTAGGGTTAGCTGCTCAGCCCATGAAGCATTGCAAATGATGTAATAAATCAATACACAATATAAACAATCAAAAGAATCAATAGTGCAATATAAAAGTAGACATTACATTTTTTTCTCACTTTGTATTTTTGTCTGTAGTCTGGTACAAATATATATTTATAAAAAAACACTTGCTTGAAAAGATAACTTCTGATGAAAAGGTTTTATGGAGAAAAAAAAAATACATCTGCCAGTGAGGTCAGAAAAATTATCTTAATTCAAAGAGAAAACAAAATGATTTTTCTGACCCAATGGAAGATATTTTTTCTTGTTTACAGAAAATCTACCTTAATTTTGATAATTGTTTTAGAAAGACTTAATATCTTCCTAATAAAAAAAAGCATTACAAAGTAAATATATCTTGATTTATAAATGTCTAGTTATTTGTAGTGGAAAATAATTGAATGTGTTTTTGATTTGTGTATGCATTAGATCAATTTATAGATTGTAAGAATAAAACTATTAGAATTAATAATTAGAAAACATATACAGTACATATGTAAATGTATATATTTCAAGTTTATTGTATATAGATGGAAGGATGGGTGGGTGGATGGATAGATGATAGATGATAGATGGATGGATAGAGGTGTGGATGGATGGATGGATGGATGGAAGTGTGGATGGATGAAAAGGTGGATGGATGGATGGGTGGGTGGACGGATGGAAGGGTGGGTGGATGGATGGATGATGGATGGATGATAGATAGATGGATGGAAAGGTGGATGGATGGATGGATGATGGAAGAGTGAATGGATGGATGGATGGATGGATGATGGATGGTGGTTGATGGATGGACGGTGGTTGATGGATGGATGGATGGAAGAGTGAATGGATGGATGGATGGATGGATGATGGATGGTGGTTGATGGATGGACGGTGGTTGATGGATGGATGGATGGATGATGGATGGTGGTTGATGGATGGATGGATGATGGAAGAGTGAATGGATGGATGGATGGATGGATGATGGATGGTGGTTGATGGATGGACGGTGGTTGATGGATGGATGGATGGATGATGGATGGTGGTTGATGGATGGATGGATGGATGAACAGATGGCTTTATCTCTCTGGTGCAGCAGACCTGGGGAAGAAAATGCTCTCCACCACGTAGAAGTCTTGCATGAGGACGTCACGCTCAGGTTTGGAGCTCAGGTTACCCACAGTGTAGCCGATTCCCAGCTGAATGGCTCCTCTCAGAGCAGACGAAGTCGTCTGTCGACACACCACACGAATAAACACTTCTGACAACCCCGACACACACTGACACAGAACAGCATGGAGACGGATACACGCGACCAACACATCAACTATACGTATAAAACCTGTGTAAGAATGTAATATTTCTGGTAACACTTTATGGTAAGACTTTATTTTAAAGTGTCCTTGTTACACATTACAGGTACTTACATATATAATAACAATAAATTATGCATAATTACATGCAAGTACCTCTTAGCCAAACCTTACTCGTAATCCTAACCATATAGTAAGTACATGTAGTTCATTAATATTACTCAGTACTTAACTGTGTAATTACACTGTAACAAGGAAACCTTCAAATAAAGTGTAACCCACTTTAATTTAAGAACCAATTCTCTGTATTAACTAGTTGCTTATTAGACAATGCATAGTAATGTTTTAATTCACTGAAATTATTGTGCATAAAATATTTAGACTTGGCAATTTTTATGTCAATAAATCATGCTTTATCACACTGTACGTGTATATGCAATATGCAAAGAAGTCAAAAAGTTGTTTTTAAAATCCTAAAGCTCCAAAATTAAATTGGGAATAAATCCCAGATGTCAATCATGAACACTTTCAGACCACGCTGTATATATCAACAGGCTGAAGTAAAAGATTGCTGAAGCTGTGATTGAAATGGACCAGATTGCAGCAGTAGATGAGACACAGTGCAGCTGATGTGTGACTGAAGATGCACCTTCTTGTAGGTGGTTTCACCGGACGCATCGACCCGTCTGTGACCGATCTTCTTCTCAGGCCCAGAGCTGGTGTGACACGAGGACGACGGCAGCTGAGAAGAAGAAAAATCACAAATGAGATCTCACTCATAAATCTCTCAATTGTTTCTCATAGACAGCAAAGAGATCGAATGAAGATTTGCTCTCTCAAGATGATCTCCAAATGATCTGAGCAGCTATCCACACGCATCTTATAGCTCTATACTATATGTTTTATATATAGCGTCTTTTTTATTTCTCCTGAGGAGTTTTAGGACAAACATTTGAGATAAAGTTGACAGTGACACTTCAATTAACCTTTAAGAAACAGTTCATCCAAAAATGTTGTTACATTTTTTTATTTTTATGAAATGTAGCATTGCATCAGTGTCTCATCAATGGATGCTCTGGAGTGAATGGGTGCCGTCAGAATAAGAGTCCAAACAGCTGACAAAAACATCACAATAATCCACAAGTAATCCAGTGAACATCTAGAGAAAAGAAAACAAGGAGAAACAAATCCATCATAAAGATGTTTTTAACTTCAAACCTTCACTTCTGGCCAAGATCTGAGTCTATAATCCATTATAACGCTTCCTTCAGTGAAAAAGTGCATCTCCTGTCGTCTCTCACGTCAGAATCCAGACACATATTTGTTTAGAGCTGTTTAAACGTTGCTTGATCTGTGCAGATTTCTCTCCTGATTCAGACCAGAACACTTTCTTACTGGAGGAGAGAAACATCTTAACATCTTTAGTTAAAAACATCTTAACGCTGGATTTGTTTCAGGTTTTCTCTTCTCCAGATGTTAACTGATGGACTGGAGTGCTGTGGATTACTGTGATGTTTTTATCAGCTCTCATTCTGACGGCACCCATTCACTGCAGAGCATCCGTTGATGACACACTGATGCAATGCTACATTTCTCCAAACCTGATGAAGAAACAAATTCATCCTAATCTTGGATGGCCTGATTACTTTTTTTAAATGCCAAATTCTGAAGCCTCAGATGAATGACATTTTCCAAACACTTGAATGCTTAACTCTTCTCAAGACTGCATTAAATAACACTAGAGTTGCATGACTGAATTTTTTTATTTATAGACAAAAATGATGCTTCACCTCAGTCATGCAGGTCTTCTTAAAAGCAGCGTCTGAAATGAGGAGAGGAAGAAAAGAGACATTATAACAAATGCATATCAATAAAAAAATGGCTTTGCTAATAAAACAATTAAAGATAAGCCTAATAACAGTCTATATTGGTGAGTAAGTGTTTATAAATATTTACTGCACAAAAAAAGAGCATGCAATGTTGTCACATGACCTCATTAAGTTGCACGTCTGATCCATTCAAATAAATATGGTCATTTAAATGTAAAAAAAAAAAAAAAAAAAAAAAAAAAAAAACTAAATAATAAATTGTGAAAGAAATCATGCTTTATTTTAATCATCACATAGGAAGTGGAAGGTCAAGTCAGACACATTAATCCAAACAGTGTAAACTGCACATGTTGGGAACTATATCTATATGAATAACTATATTGGGAACTGTATGTATACAGAAAATCCAAACACACATATTGCAGATTCAGAACTGGTACACACTGGTTAATGTGTGAAGATCAGTTCAAGAACAAACGGCAGGAGTCTGCAGCTCTGAGCCTCGCAGCTATTTCACACTGCGCTGTTCTTGCACATGGTTCTGTGTCACTGAAATCAAGGGGAGGGGGCGGAGCTACAGGCAAGTAAACCTGTCAATCATTCCTCAGCATGTGCCGGCACACAATCAAAGCAAGATGACAGAACACAAACGAGAGCTGACCTGCTTTACACCCGAGAGGAGCGAGACTAATTAATAACGGGGAATTAGAGCAGCAGTCCAGCGCTGGAAAGAGTCTGGGACACGGATGAATCTCATCAACACAGGGCCAGGTCATATTTTTAGCACACAATCCAAAGAAATAAATAAAAAAATATGTTTTGCATAAAGACAGATAAAGACTGCTTATTTTGAGACCAATACATTTGTGTTATATCTCTATTGCATATACTGTAATGTATATCACTATATATATATATAAAATAATAAATTATTATATATCAATCATTTATATATATATATATATACATTTATAAGAACATGAAAATAACACTTTGCATAAAGAAAATCAAGCTCATTTTAGGACAAATATATTTGTTTTCATATATATATATATATATATATATATATATATATATATATATATATATATATATATATATATATATAAATAAAACATAACAATAAATGTGTCATGAAAAATAAATATATTATGCTAATATTTTGCTTAAAGAAAATTACATAATAGTAATAATGTATAACATACTATAAAATAAATATAACAATAATATAAATAATATAATAATAAATGCGCTTAAGTGCCATGATAAAAGTGTAACATAGTAATACATACATACATATATATATATATATATATATATATATATATATATATATGTATGTATGTATGTATTACTATGTTACACTTTTATTTTTATGACATTTAAACATTTTCAGTCCAGTGGTGATTCTCTCTAATGTAATGCAACTAATTTATTTACTTAAAATCTGCAAAAATGTTGATTACTAGTAACACGCATAAATACTCACTATTTACAAAATACATCATTATTTTTTCCGGAAAAAACCACAATGCAACTAATTCAGGAAAAATGATTTTTTTTCATTTATTGTCTTCATCATTTATTATATTTTTTCTTCTTTTGATTTTAGGGTTAAATGCGACTTGGACATGTTCTTGAACAGATTTTGTGAGATGAAGAATATCCTCTGTAAAGCTTGAAGTGTGTGTGAGTGTGTGTGTGTGTGTGTGTATTGTTGGCGGTCTCTCGTGGAGGTGCATGTGCTTGAGGAGCAGATAATGAGAGCTGAGGAAACTGTGAGAGATACAGCAGAAGTACAGCCAAACATGCTGAGAAACTCACTCTCCAGAACCAGTCAGAAACACCAAGGATTTACTATAATAACCACATTTACTGCAGAGAGTGTTACTACATTTTCACGCTCCACCAGAACATGTGGAGGTGTTTGTCTGTGCAAAATCTCTCTCTCTCTATGTATATAGATAGAGAGAGAGAGAGAGAGAGAGAGCTATATAGATAGATAGATATTTAATCTCACAATTCTGACTTTTTTTCTCAAAATTCTGAGACATAAAAACAGAAGTGCAAGAAATAAACACAATTGCAAGATATAAAATCACAATTTTAAAAAATAAATTCAGAATTGTGAGATATAAACTCAAAATGTATATAAAAAAATCTGAAAATTCTGATTTGTGACAGAAATGTGCCTCCATATTTTGTCATTTAAATATTCGGTAAACAGTAAATTTCCTGCAGGAGGGAAAAATGTGGTTAAAAAATATGAATACTATATTACTAATATTAATATATATATATAATAATAATATTTGTATTATTCATAGTATAGTTTATGTTTATATTATTGTTGATGTTGTTATTAATTAATGAATTATTAATTATTAATTGCAGGATCATAACAACGATGAATAAAAATAAAAAAGTGGAAGCAATCAGAATTTTTTTTTTTTTTTAAACAAAGTGAGAGAAGATGAAGACCTGAATCCTTGAATACTACAGTACATCACACACGCATTGTTAAAAACTAGTTTTCTTTTCTTTGTTTCTTTTTAAACAACAACAACACGTCAAAGTTGATTATATGAATCACGCTAACAGCAGCGACCGCAGCACAATCTCACATTAACACTGTCAGCGCAAATAACATCACACACACACACACATACTATAGACTTAGAAAAAATATTAAGTTCTCCCTTTCGATTCATTAAAGCTATGAAATATTGTGAAAAGCATTTTAAACAGACATGATGAGACGTCCATAAAACCAAAATAATCATAGTCACATTATCACGGGTATGATATTGTGTATCATCATTACAGTATTTGTTACAATTTAATATTTTTAATTGAAATGTGATCTTGTATCCATGCAATTTACTTTTAAATGGGGGGAAAATGGCTGCAATAAAATAGGAAATAGAATAATTAATTTAAAGTGTTTTATGCTTAAAACAAGAAAAAAATAGACAAATAAACATATATGCAAAAAATAAGGATTATAACATTTAAAATTAAGTTAAAAATAAAAAGTTTTGCTTTACAAATCTCACTAATTATTTGCAAAATATGAAGTGATTTATGCAGTTTTTTGCTACTGTTTCCATATGATGAATAGATTGACTGAATGTAAATCTGACATAAATGAAAGTTTTTACACCGTGATAATTATCTAAAACCCCAAAGTCACCAGAGAGTAGATGCAACTTGTGTAAATGTCTAAAGACGAGTGGTTTCTGCCCAGAAACAGTGCTAGAATCAGTTCAACCCTGAAACATCAGGAAACCCCCCAGCAGAGCGTCTGCAGGTCAGGACACACACTGTCTGAACGCATTAACCTCAGTTCATCATGAGAGCCTGAGGGGACCTGCCTCTGTATTCACACACAGTCACCGAAACCAGTCCAGTTTACCAGAGAACATGAGTCCTTTCAGCCCCTCGACACTCATTCACTTCAGAGATATACTCGTTCAGATATACTTCATTTAACACAGAGGTTTATGAATGAAGTATTGCATTGCCATATTACAGTCAAACCAAAGATTATCCAGACACCTGATATAATTGTTCATATCTGTTTACTAGTAGGTGCAGGAAACTATAGTTCATAAATGCAAGTGAGGATAGAAAAATAAAGTGAACTGTGACATATCATCTTCAGAAAGTGGACGACCAGTAAACACACACACACACACACACGCACACAAACACTCACTCACTCACACAAACACACACACACATGCACGCACACACACACACAAACGACAGTTATCATGCTTTAAAGGGTTAGTTCACCCAAATAGCAAAATTATGTAATTAATAACTTACCCTCATGTCGTTCCAAACTCGTAAGACATTCGTTCATCTTTGAGTCTCAGTTTAAGATATTTTAGATTTAGTCCGAGAGCTCTCAGTCCCTCCATTGAAGCTGTGTGTACGGTCTACTGTCCATGTCCAGAAAGGTAAGAAAAACATCATCAAAGTAGTCCATGTGACATCAGAGGGACAGTTAGAATATTCTGAAGCATCAAAAATACATTTTGGTCCAAAAATAGCAAAAACTATGACTTTATTCAGCATTGTCTTCTCTTCCGTGTCTGTGTGAGAGAGAGTTCAAATCAAAGCAGTTTTGATATCCGTGAACGAGTCAGTCTTTTGTTCGTTATCTGGCTCGGCTCGGTGTTCATCTTCAGTTCTCTCTTCACAGCAGTTCAGTCAGATACTGTTTGAGTGCATGCATTACTCCGGGATATTGGTGTGTTTGAACTCAGAGGGAGTGTCAGACACATTAAAAAAGTTAACAGCTTAAGTCATTTGTGGATTAATGCGTATTAGAGATGTGAACCGTTTAAAACGATTCAGTTCAGTTTGGTGAACTGGTTCAAGAAGATCCGGTTACATCGAATGATTCGTTCGCGAACCGGATATCACAAACTGCTTTGTTTTGAACTCTCTCTCACAACAGACACGGAAGAGAAGACAATGCTGAATAAAGTCTTAGTTTTTGCTATTTTTGGACCAAAATGTATTTTCAATGCTTCAAAACATTGTAACTGTCCCTCTGATGTCACATGGACTACTTTGATGATGTTTTTCTTACCTTTCTGGACATGGACAGTAGACCGTACACACAGCTTCAATGGAGGGACTGAGAGCTCTCGGACTAAATCTAAAATATCTTAAACTGTGTTCTCAAGATGAACGGAGGTCTCACGGGTTTGGAACGACATGAGGGTGAGTTATTAATGACACAATTTAGATTTTTGGGTGAACTAACCCTTTAAGGGTAACACACACACACACACACACACACACATATATATATATATATATATATATATATATATATATATAAATTACATAAATGCATAGCCTATATAAACAATATAAAATTTCTAAATATGTAAAAAAATGTATTTTTTATTTACTGTCTTGGTCTAAGACAAAAGCTCATTCTGATTCTGATATTAATAAAACTGATATTCAAGTCCTGTTGTAGATTGCCATGTTAAAGAATACCATGGTGTTGGGTAAACACAAGGATTTATCTATTTACACACACACACACACACACACACACACATATAACAAATCTTGTCACTTAAAAAAAAAAGTACTGCAGCAGTATCACGATTCAGTGATGAGATCTGATGGTATTGCTTCATGCCATGCTCTGTTCCTACAGCAATGCGGTTTACATGAACATAATCTAAACATCATACCACTCAGAATAAAAACAGTGATTGTATGAAGTGTGAACAGCAAGGTACTGTTTGATTAACATATTCACAACCCTGGTACTGTCAGGTACTTCCAACATGACTGAATCATAAAATCATAATTCTAAACCTGGTATGTTTGTATGGAAAAGCATTAAATCGATGTGTATCAGATCCTCCTCATACCGAGATCTGCGGCATCCATCAGCGCGTCCGCGTCCTCCGCCGCGCGTCCCTCCATCGGATCCGGATCAAGCGAGCCGCGGAGCGTCAACGCGAAGCAAAGCAACGCGGAGCGCGCGTCATGATTCGGGTCTGAGTCTGTGCCCGTGCTCGCTCCCGATCCGCGCAGCAGTCACGTCACCAGAGTACCGCCTTCAACAGTGACGTCAGCCGCCGAGCAATTTACACGTGATGTCATAAAGGCATTTCATTCAAATATGATAAATTTATTTGTATAATTCTTATATTAATAGATTATATTATATATATATATATATATATATATATATATATATATATATATATATATATATATATATATATATATATATATATATATATAAAAATCTATTAATCTATATTAATAGATTTATATTTCTATAAATATATTAACATAAGTCTCAAAATTTCCAGTAAATTAAATATTGAGAGGACAAATTAACAATAAAAAAGGAAAACACCGCAGTTAAGAGCTGAAATAAAATTATATTTAAGATGTAAAATTTAACTTATTTCAGTTGGTTATCAAAGTAACATTAATAATTTTAACGACCAACTGGAAATGAAAGTTAAAAAAAAAAAATCAAACAGTAATACATAAAAAAAGACAAATGCATAAAACTACAATAAATAAAATCAGAACTGAAAGTATTTAAAAAATGCAATATTAAAAATATATAAATTATACTAACATACATAACTTGGCAAAAAAAATTTTTTTTTTTGATTTGTAAAGAGAGAAAAAGTGATTTTCAGCCACCCAGATCATTTTTAATGTATAATGCATTTATGTCAAGTCTTGTGCCTCAGCTATTTTTGTATTTAAGGCTGTAATTTTCAGCAGATATGATTACACTTCATTAATTTAAATAAATACATTTCATTTGATTAATTCACCAAACTTTAAGGGTTTCCCAATATGGAATTAGCAAAGGAGGTAATGAATAATATCAAATACCAATGCAAAATAAAATAATTATAATCTTAACTACAACAAAACGCTGACTGAAAAAAGAATTAATAAAATAAAATAAAAACAACAACTGGGCTTCAACTACCCGTCTGACTAATAGTGCTTTTAAGAGTTATTCGTGTGGATTGGGTCACACTTCAACATTTATATGACGATCAAAAAGCAGCTCAATTTACCCGCACTCTCACATATGACATGATTCAAACCGAATATTCTGAATCTCTAAACATGACTCAAACATGATGATGGTGAAGGAAAACACTCATACTTTGTAAAAGAAGCAGGCGCAGAGGAAGTTTGATCTACTGTTTAATGATCACAGCTGTTGATTAGAAGAGCTTCTACAGATACACCAGTGATTTCAGAGCGGTTCAGCTCCTCTCTGCTCGCGCGGCTGGACATCGCAGGGCTTTCCCAGAGAATATGCACGCCGGAGGACATCAGGCCATCCCCACCTGAACACAGGCTTGAGGAACGGCCGTCACTGATCTGGGCTTCACCCTGCAAACATCCAGCCATCGAGCACAGAGGAGACGCATTTCTACACACACATGGGACGGAGGGAGATCGGGTTCGATCCCAAAGGCTACAGGTACTTGGGAAGATCCTTTTCAACAACCTGACGGACAAAAAATTATATTGAATTATTATACATTTAATAAAACAAATAAAATGATTGCAACTGTTTATTTATTTTTTTATAATATTAAAAACGTTATACAATGGCATAAAAATTTAAACTAAAACACTATTTTAATAAATGTAACTTAATTTTGAATAAATAAAAAATAATTACATTTAAAATTAAATAAAAAACAAATACAAATAAATGCAATTAATGTATATATTTTTTGTATTTATAATCTTTTAAACAGACATATTTTATAAAATGTATTTACATTTTAATACATTTAATTCTAATTTAATTTTAAATATACATGAAATGCAACAAACATTTTCTCAAATAATTTTTCTCAGATTTTTATAAATATATATATATATATATATATATATATATATATATATATTTATAAAAATCTGAGAAAAATTATAAATTATATATATATATATATAAAAGGACATTTTATTCACCCTCATGCTGCTTTAAATGATGACACAGTGTTATTTTTAAGAGAAATAATTTTTTATGGACTTACGCTTGGATCGTCCATTGGTCCATACCTCTTCACAACCTGACCTTCTCTGTCGATGAGGAACTAAGATAAAAACAACAGTTATGAGGTCAGAGAATCATAGAAATAATACTATCTATAAACACAATTACATATAAAAAAAACAGTGTTACCTTAGTGAAATTCCACTTGATGTTGCTGTGGAAATAAAAACATGCCAAATTATCAGTGCATTACACAGTTAGAGTCATTGATTTAAAAAGACATAATACATCTTTGATTCCATATAAGAATTACAATAATTTGCATAAGAGAGTAAGTGACAAATGAGAATAAACAAACGAGTCAGTCTCACTTTCCCAGAGTTCCTCTGCCTTTGGGCTGCTCCTTCATCCATTTCCAGAGCGGATGAGCTCCGTCTCCGTTCACCTCGATCTTACTGAAGAGGTCAAACTCTGCCTTGTAGCCTTCGGCAAACTCCTTGATCTCCGCCTCTGTCCCAGGCTCCTGTCCAACACACACAGAACCGAACACTTACAGCTGAGCACTGTCACAATCGAGTTCCAGTGGATAGAAATGGTTAATTATATGCAGGGCAGATCAGCCATTCACAGCTCTGTATGCAAATATTGTGATGACATCATCACCGCTGGTTACATTCTGTGAGAGATTTCCTTTGAAGAATGTTAGTTTGAAGAACACTGTACTATTAAGAACTATAACAGCACACAGTGCTCTGCACATTCATTTCTTAAGCAAAATTAATTATATAAACTATTAATACTAAAACTATTAATCTTGTTATGTTGTCAACTAAAAAAAATAATAAAATAAAAACATTGGAAATAAATGAAAACTGAAAATTAAACCAAACCTAATAATAATAAATAGATTGACATAAGCACATATTAAATTTACACAAAAAAAGAAGATTGATAATGCAAATAAGTGAATTTAGTATCTCTTGTAAGATTAAATCTCACCCCACAACACAAAATAATCCACTTACAGCTTCCCTGGTGTGTGACCTACTTCCAGTCAGGACATTTCTTTAAAGAACAAACGTTCAGGACTGAAAGTGTTTACTTCACAATAGAAGACTTCCTTCTTCTGCAGCATGTATGCATTGCATAGAATTCTAATTTTCAGTATGCATGAAATTTTTCAGTGACAAATGAACCTTAAACATTATTAAAGATTTCAATATTTACTCTTTCTTGACTCATTTACAAGTTTTACACAAAACTGGAACAAAAAGCAAAAATAAAATCACTAGTGAGATGCAGAGTGTACTATGGAGTACACAGAATCAAGTATATAATGCACTACAAACTGGCGTTTTATTCCTGCACATACCTGCTTTCCAAACTGGTTGCAGGGGAAGCCCAGGATGCGTAAACCTTTCTCAGTGTACGTGGCGTGCATCGCCGCAAACTGAGTGTAGTTTACAGGAGTCTTCCCTCATTTAGAGGCTACGTTAGTGATGATGCACACATAACCCCTGAAACACACACAAACACACTTCAGACACCAGACGCAGAATAACTGGAAGCACAATGAAGAATCAGCATTAGGAGTATAATGAGGGCGAGGACAGCGGTTACAGGAACAGTTCAGTTCAGCCAAATGAAAATCTGCTGAAAATGTGGTCATCCTCGGGTCATCCAAGAGTCAGATTTGGAGAAATGTAGCATTGCATCAGTGTCTCATCAATGGATGCTCTGCAGTGAATGGGTGCCGTCAGAATAAGAGTCCAAACAGCTGATAAAAATAGCATCAATACATCCAGCATTAAAACATTAAAACAGCTTTTGTCTTCTCCAGATGTTAACTGATGGACTGGAGTGCTGTGCATTATTGTGATGTTTTTATCAGACTCTCATTCTGACGGCACCCATTCACTGCAGAGCATCCATTGATGAGACACTGATGCAATGCTATATTTCTCTAAATCCAGGGCTCTAGACTCATTCTTCTCAATGGTCGCACTTTTACGACTTATTTATAGGTTGCATCAACATGGGATTAATCCATGCATGCTGACAAAAAACTGAAATCAACGTGTCCCCATCTGTTCACCTGTATTTCTCCAGAGACACTTCATTTCCATCGATGTCTTTGGCTGAGAATTCGTATATGGATTTGGCCGACTGCCAGTCGTTGGCCTGGGCACACTGCGATAAACAGAGAGGGGTCAAAGGTCACAGGACGTGATGAGTATCTGCCAACCCCATCAAATTATTACTGATTACAAGAACAATGACAAACAATCATGTGCTATAAATCAATTGTGCAACTTCCTTGTGCAATCGTTTAACTGATGAAATCTCATATTAAAGGTCATCATTGCCCTCTGATACAGTTACACGTGATTTTTTTTTTTTTGCTTATATGCAACACAAGTTGTGCAAAACACAAGAAACTAAATATTACTTTATGAAGGGTATTAAGCAAAAAAGCTCAGCATTAAAATTACATCATACAAAATCTACAGCTAATTAAATATGGCTCATAAAAAATTGATATATAAAGATCATGCAATGTGGGTTTATTTATTAGTATGAAGTTTTTAAAACATGCATAATTTCCACAACACTGATTTTATTATAGAACTGTGATAATAACTGTATAATATTCAACCTTATTCATTTATTTTAATACATTGCAAAATTGATCTGGAGTTATTTTTATGTTGCATACAAACAGTAAGAATCTTATAATCATATTAATTCACAAAGAACTAGAGTATTTTAGGAAACATGCACTGAGATTTAATAAAAACTACATAATATGATTATTATTGAATACTGTTGATATTAAAATACACTCCAAATAATGAGAGTATAATTTATAAATCTAAATAAAACCAATATGATCACTGGTTAGTCTTCACAATAAACCCACATAGCGTAAATGGATACTATTATTAATAATAAACCCTAAATCACGACATTATTATTGATCATTCATGATTTGTATCCACGTGATTAAATGCGAAAGCCTAACGCTAAACCCAAAACAGGCCTGAAACATCGGTCTGCCGACAAAATGGACTTTAACGAGTTGTTAAGTTAAAAAAAATACACTAACAAATCGAATTTACATTACATTTAAGCCATAAATAAACCTACAGAGACGTGAGTACGTCATTAAAGCTAACGGCTAATGTTCCTCCGTCGGAGTGAATTAGCGGGGACACACAGGTGCCACAAATAAACACACCGGACTTTGACCTACTTTCAGCAGCTACAATGACTAGTTGTTAGACAACACAAACTAGTCTTAACACTCTCTTAGACAAGTTAAACAGCAGGTAAAGGTGTTGTCTGGTATCTTACCATGGCTCTAGCGAAGCTCTTGCTTCCCAGCGCCCCGATCAACAGCGCTCGTTGAAACAACCACATAGTGCTGCGGTACTAGGACACGCCTCTTCTGTCAGCCTCAGCCAATCAGAGACGCCGCTCAGCGCTCGCTGAAACGTCCTGCGGCACTAAAACACGCCCACCAACAGAAAAGACACGCCTCAGCCAGTCAGAGAGAGACGGTGCTCTCTGCATCAGCTAAAACCATAGACATATAAATACCTAGAGACAGGCTGCATGTTTTCAACAATGTTTCACCTGTATGAAAAAAACATACAGAGAATCACTTAAGACACTTTGCTGTAGACCCATTCCACATAATAATATTTATTAAAACTGTATGCTATCACGTAGGAGCTTACTGCATGAATCCGTGAGTAGGCTACAGTTTACAAATCCATGAGAACGGATTGCGAAAGTGTGCGCGCAGATTATGAATTCGTGGGTACAGATTCAAAAACCGAGGGTACGGTTTACAAAATCTGAGCACACGGATTGGAAATTCGTGGGCTAGGATAGGACATTCGACCCAGAAAGACAACTTACATTTGACTAAAAGGTTTTTGTCTTTATGCTTAACTTAAGTGAAATAATGAGCATATTTCCACTTTGAGAAACTCGTGTTGCTCTTGCCTTGACTTGCCATGACTGCTGCACATACTTGAATAAACGGAAACACGCCCACAGTGCGTCTTCGTGTTTATGGACAATGCATGATTCGCCAACCCACTTTGGACTCCCAAACTGACTCAAATAATTTGCAAACCCGCTCCGAACACCCGAACTGATTCAAATGATTCGCGAACCCGCTCCGAACACCCGAACTGATTCAAATGATTCGCGATCCCCAATCTGACTCAAATGATTCGCGAACCCACTCCGAACTCCCGAACTGATTCAAATGATTCGCGATCCCCAAACTGACTCAAATGATTCGCGAACCCGCTCCGAACACCCGAACTGACTCAAATGATTCGCGAACCCGCTCCGAACACCCGAACTGATTCAAATGATTCGCGATCCCCAATCTGACTCAAATGATTCGCGAACCCGCTCCGAACACCCGAACTGATTCAAATGATTCGCGATCCCCAATCTGACTCAAATGATTCGCGAACCCACTCCGAACTCCCGAACTGATTCAAATGATTCGCGATCCCCAAGCTGACTCAAATGATTCGCGAACCCGCTCCGAACACCCGAACTGACTCAAATGATTCGCGAACCCACTCCGAACTCCCGAACTGATTCAAATGATTCGCGATCCCCAATCTGACTCAAATGATTCGCGAACCCACTCCGAACTCCCAAACTGACTCAAATGATTCGCAAACCCGCTCCGAACACCCGAACTGACTCAAATGATTCGCGAACCCGCTCCGAACTCCCGAACTGATTCAAATGATTCGTGATCCCCAAACTGACTCAAATGATTCGCGAACCCGCTCCGAACACCCGAACTGACTCAAATGATTCGCGAACCCACTCCGAACTCCCGAACTGATTCAAATGATTCGCGATCCCCAATCTGACTCAAATGATTCGCGAACCCACTCCGAACTCCCAAACTGACTCAAATGATTCGCAAACCCGCTCCGAACACCCGAACTGACTCAAATGATTCGCGAACCCGCTCCGAACTCCCGAACTGATTCAAATGATTCGTGATCCCCAAACTGACTCAAATGATTCGCGAACCCGCTCCGAACACCCGAACTGACTCAAATGATTCGCGAACCCGCTCCGAACTCCCGAACTGATTCAAATGATTCGTGATCCCCAAACTGACTCAAATGATTCGCGAACCCGCTCCGAACTCCCAAACTGACTCAATTGATTCGCGATCCCGCCCCGGAACTCCCGAACTGATTCAATTGATTCGCGATCCCGCCCCGAACTCCCGAACTGATTCAAATGATTAGCGATCCCGCTCCGAACACATGAGAACTCTTGACCACAGCTGCTGTGCTTCAAAAGCTCTTGCAGCAGCTCAACACGGTTTTCTCTGAGGTGGTCGGATCACATCAGATTGTGGTTAATCTTGCAGATCATGACTTATATCTACTCTTCCTCTCCCTGCAGTTTGGTAATATAAAGATTCCTTATTTGAACTCCCACCTCTTCTGTGGGTTTTATTGTTCTGGGTTTGAATTTGGGCTCCTGGGGTCTCAAAAAAGAAACATTTTTCAATCTCCAAGGTGAACATTATGACAACACCAGTGTTGTGCTAGTTACTAAGAAATATGCATTACTGTTAAAAGTAACTTTTTAGTTATTTTTTTTTTTAAAGAACTTTAATGTTCCCATTAATGCGCTTTTATGCGTTATGGTCTATACAAACACAGAGTAAAAGAGAAGGTAATTTTTAAACACTATTTTGATTAAGTCAGACCAGCACAAACTGAATTGTATATAACAAGGATTTCTGAAATAAATAACAAAACACCTGAATAATATATTCAGAATCAAAAACTAAAGTGGCTTCTGCGTCATAAAACTTGCCAATACTGCCGCACATACTTGAATAAACGGAAACACGCCCACAGTGCGTCTTCTTCGTGTTTACGGACAATGCACCATATGGTAATGGTAACGGAGTTAATTTATTTAAAAAGTAACTGCGTTACAGTAACGCGTTACTAATAACACATTTTACTAATATCGCGTTACTGCCCAACACTGGTTAACATGCATGGAAAAATAAACCACTGTTTCAAAATGTGTGTTTTCTGCATGAATGTGTGTAATGTGCATTATAGAACAAAATGTCAAGTATCGTCTTAAGAAAATATTGAGGGAAGCGGCGGGGAATTAATCTTTATTAGTCAGATTTTGTCTTTACTAAACCACTCTATTCCCAGAGAAAGACTGAACTGAAAACTTAAATAAAATTTGTTTTTTGAGCTGAGATTTATTCAGAGGATTTTCTATTATTTATATATATAAGATAGTAAATTATTAGTGTTTAAAGATGTATTATTTTGTTTTTATCCAGGTATTTCAAAGGGAATGAGCTGTGTTCTGACCTGAGACACACAAAAAATAAAATAAAGAAAAATGTTGGGATTGAACACAGAGAAAGCAATAAAACAACTACATATCATGTAATGTACATTCAAATTACATTACATGAATATGTCACAGTTATACTAAATTAACAGATTTGTAAACCGAAAAAATCAACGAAATCAACAAGTGAGACACGTGAGCTTTCAATTAATAATTTTCTAAACCTAACTAAATAACTGGAGGCAAAGTTTTTTTTTAACTGCATATAGATCATAAACCTCTGAAATCGGTTGATAAATGTGAACGTTACTGTGTTTTTATTCAGTAAAAACCGCAGCTCCCCGTTTACTTTCATTTGTTTTAATGCTGTGTTCACACCAAACGCGAATAGAGCGTCTAGCGCGAATGATTTCAATGTTAAGTCAATGCAAAGGCGCGTTTACGCGCGTCTGGAGGTCTCGCGGCGCGAATGGGGCGTTAAGCGCGGCGCGGAAGACGCGAATTCGCCTCATTCGCGCGTCTAGTTCGCGCGAATGACGCGAATTGACGCGCGAATAGGGCGTTTCGCGCGAAACGCGCGTTAAGCGCGAAGGTGCTTTTTGTGCATTTAGCGTTTGACGCGAATTCGCGTCTGCCGCCCGAGTTGAAAAATTTCAACTTTGGCGTCAATTCGCGCCGCGTTAACCAATCAGGAGCCTGCTAGGAGTTACTCATTCAACAGAATGTTCCCGCAGCCTCCGGTTGTGCAGGAATACCCTTCTCCACTCATTCAACAAGGAGGAACGACTGATGTTGTCAGTGAGCAGTCAACCGGAGCTATATGACAAAAGTTCAGGAATAAAAAGGACATATATGTATATAAAAAACATATTAATAGATAAATTGAATAAAGGCCAATTGATAAGAAACGTTTCATTTTACCCCAAACAAATTATATTTTATCTTGAACCACAACAGAGACATCAGAGCCAGCGGCAAATGTCAGAAGGTCTAGCCGAGCCGAGGCTGCTCTCGGCGGATACATGATGACGGAGCTCCCGCTGGTCGCATGGAGCTCATCTCCGAGATCGGCGAAACACATTTTTTTAAATAGACGCTGTCATTATAAATAAACCACATATCTGAGTTTAAAACAACTACATTCTCGCCTGAAATACTTTTAAAACTGCATTTCATGACACAGTAACAGTAATATTTAGAAAATTATCCGCATAATGCTGTGTTCACACCAAACGCGAATAGAGCGTCAAATTCGCGTCTACCGCGTCTAGTTTGCCGCTTGACCATTTTGAGATCATTCGCTTCATTCGCGCGAGTAATTCGCTTCACAACAGACGCGAATTCGCGTCATGGGGGGGCTTCTGCCAGCTGAGTTCACGCAGCATTTTCAAACGCCATTTTTATTCGGATAATTTTCTAAATATTACTGTTACTGTGTCATGAAATGCAGTTTTAAAAGGCCTTTATTTTATGTTTTCAATTGGCCTTTATTCAATTTATCTATTAATATGTTTTTTATATACATATATGTCCTTTTTATTCCTGAACTTTTGTCATATAGCTCCGGTTGACTGCTCACTGACAACATCAGTCGTTCCTCCTTGTTGAATGAGTGGAGAAGGGTATTCCTGCACAACCGGAGGCTGCGGGAACATTCTGTTGAATGAGTAACTCCTAGCAGGCTCCTGATTGGTTAACGCGGCGCGAATTGACGCCAAAGTTGAAATTTTTCAACTCGGGCGGCAGACGCGAATTCGCGTCAAACGCTAAATGCACAAAAAGCACCTTCGCGCTTAACGCGCGTTTCGCGCGAAACGCCCTATTCGCGCGTCAATTCGCGTCATTCGCGCGAACTAGACGCGCGAATGAGGCGAATTCGCGTCTTCCGCGCCGCGCTTAACGCCCCATTCGCGCCGCGAGACCTCCAGACGCGCGTAAACGCGCCTTTGCATTGACTTAACATTGAAATCATTCGCGCTAGACGCTCTATTCGCGTTTGGTGTGAACACAGCATAAGGCAGTCTTGCCCTCACTAACATGGCGGACGCGTTGACGTATCGCAGCAACGGCTCAAAGCGGCCAATGAGGAGTCTAGGTATTACAACCACTTAGTACTGCGGCACAAAGCCCCGCCCACCTACGGGAAAGCTACGCCTTTTCTGTCAGCCTCAGCCAATCAGAGACGGTGCTTATGCAACTAATACGTGCCATGCAGTAAAAAAAATACAGATTTATCCACAAAACCGCCAGTTTTACAGATAATTTATAAGTTCTCAAAAACCCTATCAATAGGAATGAAAAAACTATAGAATTTTTCTTATTAAATATATGACTTTAAACTTGAGCTGTTCTTTGTTTTTAAGAATCTTTAGGGTCAATAAAATTAATAAACAATGCGTAGT
This sequence comes from Carassius auratus, assembly GCF_003368295.1. Lineage (NCBI taxonomy): Eukaryota > Metazoa > Chordata > Actinopteri > Cypriniformes > Cyprinidae > Carassius > Carassius auratus. Next base: position 6,602,164 of record NC_039269.1, on the reverse strand, counting down.
AGTAATACGTTTAAAAAAACAATATATATTTGGATATTAAATGAAAATACAACTGTACACTTACTTTTACACTCATAAAACGTGAATCCACAAAATTAATAAAAAGATATACAGCATAAATTTTACACATTTTAGATCAGGGGTTTTTAAAGGTGTGAAAAAGGAAGTAAAATAAAATTAATAAAAGTAATTAAGTAGCTTAAAATAAATAAACATGAATACATCAAAGAAATAATAATAAAACGAATTACATTTATTAAAGTAAATAAGAATGATTACAATTAATTTTATAAATATGTAATACATAAGAGTGCTGTATTATAATGGATAGGAAAAAGTAAGAATGCAAACTAAACATTTTCCTAAAAATATATATATATATTTTCACATTATAAACTGGGTCTTTGTACGTTTTAAACATGTAAACTCACAAAATCAAGAGAATATAAGCATTAGTATAAATTTCACACATTTTAGATCATGGGTTTTCAAACAGGTCTAAAAAAGAAGAGAAAAACTGTGAAATAATAATAATTATAATAATAATAATGATAATAATAATAATAATGTCCAAACTGATTAAAAATAAATTTAAAGTAAATGCAAAAAACAAAAAAGTTAAAATAGAAATAAAAAAATTAATAATAATAATAATAATAATAAACAATTAAATCAATATATAACAGTACAGCACTTTAGTAAATAGAAAAGATTTAATAATGAAAACTGTATTTTTATAAATTAATCTAAAAGAATAAAAAATACGAATTATAATACAAACATTTAAAGAAATATATAACAGTACAGCACATTAGTAAATAGAAAAAAATATTATTATAGTATTTACATTTTCTTTTAATTTCATTAATAATTGACATTTTTCACAGTACAAACTGGGTATTCATGCATCAAATATATACAGTAGCTGCCTTTTAAATTTCAGGATGCTAGCTGCATTTATAATTATTGTAGTCCAGAGGGACATGACACCTTCTGATGAACAGGTACAACACACAGACACTGAAAGATCAAACACAGGTGATTAGATGCAAGGCCAGAAGAATATAACACATCCCTTGATATCTGACATACCTGATGATGATGATGACTCTTCTGCAGTCTTTGGTTGATGTGGCACCAAAATACATCCAGAACAGTTTCTAGAGCAAGAGCTGCTCATGAACATCACAGAGCACGCGGTGAGACGCTTTCCACTGATTCTCACATGTTCAGTGCAGAACAGATCTTATTTTTCTAAATTTAAAAATATATATTTAGAAATATTTGTTTTAGCTAAAAAAAATATAGAAAAAGAGAAACAAAATAACCCCATTATTCTGTCACTCATTCCAATAAATAGAGTAATTTTAACCCAATGTTGATGATGAACATTTAACCAGTTACTCCAAATTACCTATTACTATTAATTATCTATTACTTTCTAAATCCTTTAATCAAGTTAATGAATGAAATGTCCAATTCTTAATATTAACTAACTATTTATTATGAACTAATTATACATGTGCCTTTGTAAACTTCTAATAACTTATTAATACTAAAAGTACAGTTGTTGAATTACATGAGAATTAACTGTAATTAAATTACAGAAGGAATAAGAGTAATCCCTTACTTTTTTTTCAAGGGAAAAGGGTTTTAATTATATATTTTAAATATAAAAATTATAATTTATTTTAAAAGCATATCGAGATTTGTTTTATTAATATTGCAATCTGTAAAAAATAAATAAAAAAATACTAAATTATAATTTTCTCTTTGATTCTAATTATTACTATAATTTTAACCCAAGCACAAAAATATATAAATATTTAAAATATCGATTAAAATATATATATATTTTTAATCTGTAATAATATCAATGTTATAAATATATTTTAAATATAAATATTATAATTTATTTTAAAAGTGTACAGAGATTTGTTATAGTAACAAATATTGCAATCTGTAAAAAGAACAAAAGATACTAAATAATAATTTTGTCTTTCATTCTAATTATTATCATTTTAACCCAAGCACAAAAAATAAAAAATAAAATAAAAAATAAAATAAAAAATATATATATATATATATATATATATATATATATATATATAGATATATATATAGATATATATATATATATAAATAAAATAATGATAAAATATATATATATTTTAAAATGTTAATAATATCAATATTATAAATCTATTTAAAATATAAATATTATAATTTTTTAAAGCATGATATAGTAACAAATATTGCAAACTGTTAAAAGAACAAAATCTAAAAAAAATTCCATGCATTATTACTTAAAAAAAATAAATCAGGAAATTAATTCACAAACGTAAGCACAAACATTCACAAATGAAATGATTCATCGCAAATATAGTAGAAATTCCAGATTTATTGCCTATTGATGTTTTCTAAAAAATATATACACTTACAGAATATACATAAGGGTTTGAACTTTAATTTCTGTGGTGTCATGCATTAATCAGTCAGGTCAAAGGTTAAAGGCTTTAGTTAACATGGTTGAGATGAAGTGCTTTAGTAAGACATCAAGTAATCAAATAACACACACTAGTACAATCTTTAGAAGAGAAATATGCAGAAACATTTCATAATGCATTACACAAGCATTCAAACCAGCACTGACCAGCAGTCCGGCTGTTGTTAGACCAGTGTAACCATCAGCCAACAAACTCCAGTGCATAGATGAAACTATAATAAATATTGTAAAATATAACGTTGCAAGCTCCTAAAAGTGATACGTACTTCCGAACAAAAATGCATAGAAAAATATGAGACTTAAGCGAAGCACTTTTAATATCTACATCACACTGACTAACCTTGAGATCCTATTAAATAATATTAATAATAATGACGTTTGTGTTTGTTATTGTTTTCCAGTTGCAGGTTATGAATGTGGTGCTTTATACAGACTAGTGGCTAACGGGTTAATATAAGCACCATCTTCTGCATTAGAAATCTGAAAGAGACCAATATTATATAAACATCCAGTTCATATCAGCATGAGAGGTCACTGAGAGGTCACATGAGTTCGCCTGTCAGTATTCTTAATGTTATTCATCTGACTTGTACGTATGTATGTACACATAACACTTGTTCTCCAGCTGTGCATCTCTGAGAGCTGAAATGCATATTAAACTCTTACTGATCTGAGAGCTGCTGTGGCTCTGCACTGAGGGTCTGCTCTGGGATGGTCTCTGGGACCAGTGCGCTCAGGTCCAGACTCGCTCTGGGACTCGTCTGGTCTTCTTCTGTGCTGGTCTCACTCTCCTGACTCACCAGAGGAGGGCGCTGTGGGCGACTCGCTCTGATCAGATCCTCCACGTCTGAGTCGGAGTCCTCCTGAGAACCAGAGGAACCCACAGAACCACCTGAAGAACGAGACCAACAAACAAACTCAGTCACACTGACAATACTTCAACTAATGTAATGATCTAAACTAAGATATGAAGAACATTTCAGCAGTTTACTACTAAACTACTAATCTACCAGTCATTTTAACTACATTTCCATTGCTAATTCCAATATTAATCCTAATATAATTAACAATCCTATGGATCAATTATACTCCTATGGATATACATTATACTTTGAATGTTTAATATTTTAGATATTTAGTAGTCATACATATTAGAAAAAACATTATATACATATTAAATAATATTAAATTGAAATAAATCAATTAAAAATATATTTTTATTTTTATTTAAATAATATTAATATTAAAACCTATAAAAATATAAATATATTTGAATAATATAATATAAAAAAAATCACAAAAAATATTAAATATATATATTATGTATATAAATTTAAAATTTATATACATAATATATATATTTAATATTTTTTATGTTTAATATTTTATTTAATATTTATTTAATATTATATTTAATATTTTTAATATTTAATATTTTAAATATTAAAAATCACCAGATCCACTCTTTAACTCTTATTTTAAAATAAGATTCATATTAAAATGTTAATATCAATATTTCAATTTGTAAAAATTGTAATACTTATTTTCTAAAGATACAAATATTATTTAAATATTTATTAATTCTATTTATAATATTTCTTAAATTTATTCCATCACATTCCAGATCCAATTAATTTACTAACCATGTTAAAAATAATTACGTAATATTTATTAATTCTAATATCTTTCCACTCATGAAATTTCCATGAAATTCTGAAAATCTTTTAGAGCTTATAATTTGTTTAAAATATGCAACATATTACACATTAAAGAATAAAGCAGTATATATTAAATTATTTAATTTAAGTGTTGTTTTATTTCATGTAAGCTGTAGCTTCTGAGCTTTAAATCGAAACATACTCATGATATCACAGCATCAATTACTGCTTTATTTAATCAGAATCACAGTTTATTATTAATATTGTTTTGTTTTCATTTTATTAGAAGTTGACCAACAGCGCCCCCTACATGGCCGGTGCCGATATTCACATTTAAAGCCTTTATTTGCAGATTGTGACATTTGTAATATGTAATATCTCACCACATTCCAGATCTGCTGTGTTTGGCTCTTCATAAATCCCAGACTCACTGTCCTGAATAAAGGAATAAATCACAATGAGAGCTGGAACTGAATCACACACGTTTGCTGATTGTCCTGTATAAACCTGCTACTACATCAGATCAGATGTGACTCTGTGCAGACCTGGCTCGGTCCTGGAGAGCTGACGGAGGAAGAGGACGAGATGAAGATGTACTGCTGGAAGACGATCAGAGTCTCTACGATGCGCGCCTGATGAGGGTAATCCACCAGAGACGACAGGGACACCGTGGCTCCCGTGGGTCTGGGTCTCATCAGGGTCGGGCCGAACACGATCCCTAAATTACTGGCGCTCATTTTATTATCCTGCTCCAACTCAGACACTCTGACGAGAGAAAAACAGGACACTTTCATTAACATCATACAAAAATATTCTTCAAGTGAATATAGAAAACTGCGGTTGATTTTTCAAGCGGTCACTATTTAATAAACATTTTATTTTTTTAATTCATGCATGTAAATGCAACTTGAAAAGGTTCTCAACTGATACATTTTGTTACTGCATAACTTGAAAACTCATCTTTTAAAAATGCTTTTATGGACTGTCAGTAATATTCTACTGTGTTGTACTCTAATGAATGTTTTATGATTTATACTTTTGACTTTGTATTGCATTTATTGTAGTTTTTGAATTGTATTTGTTTGTAGCGCTTTGGGTTCTAGAAAAGCGACTTTTAAATAAAATGTATTATTATTATATTATTATTATTAACTTGTAAAAAAAATATATATATATAATTTAAATTATTAAAACTGGACTTAAATTAAAATCTAAATACTATTAGATTATTAGACTTAAATTATAAAAAATTTAATGCATAAACTATAAAATTATTATTAGATTATTAGACAAATTATTAAAATATTAAAACCTTAAAATAACACATTTTGTTTTTACATAAAAATGTAAATTATTAATTACTTTCATAAATATACATTTTTTAAATGTCATTAATAAATATGTGTTCTTAATTGTTTATGTCTGCTGAACTTAAAGGATTAATAATTATTAAAACTTTAATAATTGAAGTATAGTTTAAGAAATACTTAAACTATTCAATTATTAGACAAATAACAAAACTATCACAATTTAGATTCTTAAACTATTAAATTATTTTCAGATTATTATGAAAATTATAAAAATATTGTATTGCTATATATATTTTTTAAACTTAAACCATTACATTATTATATATTTAAAAAATATTATACATTATTAATAATTATTTTTGTCCTCTTCAAATTATTGAATTCTTAAAATTGTAATTGTTATGAAATAAAGTTCTATAAATATTTTATGATACATTTGTAAGATTTAGAGCAAAAAAAGCTCTATAAAACTATATAAAATATACATAATTTAATATGGCATAATTTAATTATAATCATAATTTAAATATAAATAATATAATTTAAAATAAAATGATAAAAAATATACAAATCAAAGAAATTTCTTAAGTTCCTCTGTACATTATAAAAAAATTGTTTTAAATATTTTTTCAGTGTTTTGTCAGAATCTCACCTGCACAGGTGCTTCACGATGTACTTGAGCGTGGCGATGTTAGCAGGCTGCAGACGCTCGAGCAGCTCTCGCAGTTTCTCCACTAAGACCAGCACTTCAGGCTCGGTGTCTGACCCACGATCCACCAGCTCTGGGCTCTTCTCCGAGGCGTCCGAGGTCAGGCTTTCCTTGGCCAGTCCCATCAGCTCGTTATAGATACGGAAGGGCATGATGGGCTCTGGGAGCTGAGGAGGACACGGAGACGATGACACAGGAGCTTTATTACAGGGACACTTCTCTGTCAGCTGACTCACCTGTCTGAGGTACAGCTTCAGCACGTTACTGATGTCGTGTGGAGACGCTTGAGACAGCTCCACCAGCTCTTTACCGTTCTCGAACGCCTGGCACAGCTTCTCCACACGCGTCTTCACTCCATTCACACGATAGATGCCCTGGAGAGAACAGTTTAACCCTATAATACCTACTGTAATATAAGTGACCCACAAAACCAGCCTTATTGGGTACATTTGATTGAAATTGAGATTTATGCATCAACTGAAAGTTGAATAAATCATCTTTCCATTGATGCATGGTTTGTTATGATAGAAAAATAGTTGGCTGAGATGCAACTATGTGAAAATCTGGAATCTGAGAAAAAAAAAACTTTTTTTTTTAAGTTGTCCAAATAAAGTTAGCAATGCATGATCAAAAATTAAGTTTTTACTATTATTTCATGTCTGGCTTAAAAGTGTTAAAAGCTGTTTTGAAAATAGTTTTTAAATCTGCAAAATGAATAAAAACAAGTACCGTATTTTTCAGACTATAAGTCGCACCAGAGTATAAGTCGCATCAGTCCAAAAATACGTCATGATGAGGAAAAAAACATATATAAGTCGCACTGGACTATAAGTCGCATTTATTTAGAACCAAGCACCAAGAGAAAACATTACCGTCTCCAGCCACTAGATGGCGCTCTGTGTCTTCAGTGTAGACTACAGGAGAACTGAGCAGCATAGAGCGCCCTCTGGCGGCTGGAGACGGTAATGTTTTATCTTGGTTCTTGGTTCTAAATAAATGCGACTTATAGTCCATGGCAGTTATCTCCACTCCACATTTCAGATGTTCTGAGTCGCATGAGAGAATTACTACATGCCATCGTGTAGAGCAGAGGAGTGAATTAGAAATAAAACATTCCAACCAATCAGATTGATTCTTTTCAGAGCTTTCCTCTCGCACCTTCATCTTGAGCGCTCTCCTCTCGATCTCAGTGATGCACTTCTTGATGATGAAGGGAACGTCGTCGACGCTGCCCTGCAGGACCTGAGAGAAGTCACGGCCGAAGAGCTGCAGACGGCCCTGGAGCTTCTTATGACCGCACTGGATGGCCAGAGACTCCAGACACTTCTTATGACACGCCAGGAAACACTGACACACATCGGATGAGAACCAAACCTCAATCTACAGTTTCATTAACAATATGAAATGGTCTCACCTCTTCACATTCTGCTCCCTGGAAGTAAACGTAGCTGTCACATTCCCTGCACTTTGACGGCGTGCGCAGCTTGCGCAGACGATGGGTTTTTGCAGCTCTGGACAATCCCACGTTTCTGAAAGGTCCCGTGGGTGCCGTGTTTTCAGATTCAATTCCATTTATACCTAAAACACAACCAGAACCGAGAAACACTCAACGTATATCATCACTATGTACTACACATCTAAGATGAAGAGGAGTTTGTTTCTTCATCAGATTTGGAGCTGAATGTGACATACTGTCTCAGCAATGGATGCTCTGCAGTGAATGGGTGCCGTCAGAACGAAAGTCCAAACAGCTGATAAAAATATCACAATAATGCACTGATTCAATGCTACATTTCTACAGATCTGATGAAGAAACAACTTGAGGGTGAGTCGACTTTTAGCAAATAAAAATTTGGGCTGATTTTCTGCTTCACTCACTTTGTTCAAACGGGGTCATGGCACCATCTCGCTCCTCTAAATCTTCACTGGATGACAATGTGGCTGCAGAAACCGGCCTTAAAGGTTTTGAGATATCACCTGAGACCGAAACAGTACACAACATCATTGTTTATAAAAATAGTTAGACACATGCACTGTATTTGTTTCTCACCTGTGCTGGAGGTCGGGGATCCCAGTGCACTTCCTGGACCGACACTGTCAGAGTCACTCAGGGTGGACGGCCAGGACTTATGAGCTTGATGATGGTCTCTACCTGCTAAAAATTACAATACATACCGAATTGCATAAAATATTATAACTGTGATAATAAAGATCTGCATGCAGTGTGTTCGTCTCCTAAAAGCTGATTTCTGTTGATTAAAACTGACCTTGACTTCGTCTTTGTTTAACCACAGCTTCTTCCACAAACCCCGCCTCCTCTTCAGTGGGCGGAGCTTCAGAGCTGCTCTGCCGCTGGTCGGTGCACAGACTGTTGTTTCGGGTCCGAATATGCCTGATTAAAAAAACAACAACTCCATATCCTTCTGAAGCATTTAAGTTCTCATTACACTTTGAGCAGTGATCTTTAATGTAAATGGTCTTACTGGTGGCTGGACGCGGAGTACGGCTCGAACTGGTACTGTACGGGCAGCTCTGTGCGCAGCTGCAGGTTTTTGACGTATGAGGCGTACTGCTGACCCGGATCGTACAGCTTACAGCTCTCACAGAGCGTCTGGAAGTGCACCGGGAGCGCTGCAGTCTGCACATGCATCGTCTGATAGTACGAGATGGTGCACTGGACGGAGAGCAAGAGGATGCATCAAACACAAGCAGAGCATAAAGTACATAATCTCTCTGTTCAGATGAAAGCACACAGTTATCTCCACTCCACATTTCAGATGTTCTGAGTAGCATGAGAGAATTACTGATTTGGGGAAGAGATTACTTTAAAATAATTGGAAGACATATATATTTTTTTCATTACAAAGTCAAGAAAATAATGTTAAAATCTTAAAATGATCCTAGAATATTCTTTATATATATATATATGCGTGTGTGTATATAAAATATTTAATAAATAAGTATACCAAGTATTAAATAGAAAACAATATTATTATTAATCAATTCTAACAAAAAATGTATATGCAAAAAAATTACTAATAAAAAAAAAGCAATAGTAAAATATTTAAATGAAAAAATAACATTAATAATACTCTCTCTCTCTCTCTCTCTCTATATATATATATATATATGGGGGGGGGGGGCAATGAGAAAAGTTGTTTACTTTAATTGTCATAAAAATATCCTAAAATTATCCATCCTAAAATATTCGACATGCAATAAATATATTAAATAAATAAAATAGAAATTATAATAACTTTTAAAAGAAAGCAAAAATAATATTATTTATAATATATATATATATATATAAAAGGGTTAGTTGAGCCCAAAATGAAACTGAAGCCATAAACTGCATCGGTCCGAGAGAAGTTTAATAAAAAGCTCATCCACTGATATTATTAAACTTCTCTCGGACTGATGCAGTGCAACACCTGCTGAGTGTCAAACAGCTTGAAAGATCAAAGACCATTTTTATAATAACTCCAGCTGGATTCGGCTGAAAGAAGAAAGTCTTATACACCTCGGATGACTTCAGGGTGAGTCATTTTGGGCTGATCTAACCCTTTAAAGAAAGTAAATAAAAAGCAATAATAAAATTGATATATATGTGTACACATAGTAAATATAATAACATATCTGTGTCTCTCACCGCCCGCAGGATCTGGTCCGTCTGTCTGATGAGTTCCTGGATCTGTTTGAGCATGTTCACCTTCATGTCCTCCAGCTCCTGCTGCTGTGTCGTGGCGTCAGCGATGCATGTGCGATACGTCGCCTCCGCCTCTTCCGCCTGCAGACACAAACCATCAAATATCACCAAACAATGATGCATAATGATATCACTGAAGGATGGAGCAGTTGAAAACTGCAAAGCCACAGCCCATTAGTTCTTGTTACTCAGAATTGTTGCATAAATATTATAAAAACAGCCCAAAATCAAGTCAAATAAATAATATGATATCATCCTTTAAGAAAATGAAGCCTATTATAAATCCATTTAGTTTTTTTTTGCATCTTTTGCATTATTTTCATGACAGAAATATCCCAAACTCTCTCTACTGTTATGCATACTGACATTATTGCATTACAAAAAAAAGTCAAAAATAATGTCAAAATCCTATAACCCTAAAAAAAAAAACCAATGCAATTTATGCAATTTTCTTTATGAAAATAAAGACAGATAAAAAGTTGTTTATATATTAAAAGATGTCAGGGGGGGCGGAGATAAAGAGTGTCATGTTAATCTATTCCTCTAAATGTCGGTTCTCTGCACGTGACCACAAAAGCACAGTCAGAAACAACACCTCACACCAAATGTGTGAAATTAGCTCATGTTAGGTCATTTCCTGTTTGAGCTGGCTGACCTTGTTGCGTGCTTCTTCTTCTAGTCGTCTCTTCTTGTCCAAAGCTTTAGTGGTTGAGCCACTTCCTGTTCCGCTTTGTTCCTCTTCAACCTTATTGGCCACTGTCCGTGCTCTCTCGTACTCCTCACAGCGGCTCATGTACAGGTGACGTGCCTTTCGGAGGTTACTCTCCGCATCGGCCTGATGAACACAAATACACCTTTAACTTGATCCAGCAGGGTTTAGTGGAGTTATTACGTTAGTTCAGGGTGGACTGAATCTCTACCAGTTTTCTCTTGGCCCTCTGCCACTGCTCTTTAATGTCTCTGCGCTTCTTCTCGTGTTCCTGTCTGCGCTGTGTCATGGGCTGATTGAAAAACAGAGAGAAAGAAAGGTTTAATTTTATTTGTTTTATTAGACCTGCTTGGGTAAATCTCACAAAAGCTGCCAAAAACACATCCAGGTCACCCAAAATAACAAATTAAAATGTCATAAGAGAAACTGCATTAGAAAAAATGTAAAATAAATTCGTAATGATCCAAATATTAGGCAATTTATTTTTATTAAATGAAATGTGTTATATAAAAATATAATTTATTATAATATAATACAATACATAAAAAAATATAATAATACATTTAAATACAATATTTATTGTATTATTAAGAAATTAAAATGCGTATCATTTATTTATTTTATTTAGATAATAAAATATTTTTGTAATGTTCCAAAAATTAGGCTTCCATTTTTTTCATTAAATTAAATGTATCATATTAAAAATATAAAATAATAAAATACATTTAAAATATAATAATATATTTAAATACAATACTTCTAGTATTATTAGAATAATAATTAGAAAATAAAAATATGTGTTATTTATCTATTTTATCAAAAAAAAAAAAACAATTAATGTTCCAAAAATTAGCCATTCATTTTGTTTATTACATTTTATATTAATATAAATGTAAAATATAATAATACATATAAATACAATATTTATTGTATTATTCAAAAATAAAAATGTGTTATTTATTTTATTTAGATAATAAAAAAAATTTGTAATGTTCCAAAAATTAGGCTTTAATTTTTTTATTAAATCAAATGTATTATATTACAAATATAAAATAATAAAATTAATTTAAAATATAATAATATATTTAATTGTATTATAATAAAAATACAAATATATTATTTATTTTATCTAGATAATAAAAAAATTTAATGATCAAAAAATTTGCCAATAATTTTTTATTATATATTATATTTATTAAATGTATTAAATTAAAAAATATTATATCATACATTTATGATATCATATGATAAAATATATAATAAATTTAAATGTAATATTTATTGTGTTATAAAATATTTGTAATATATATATTTTTTATATTGTATAAAAATATTTATTTCCTTTTTTCTAAATTTTAGGTATTTTTGAGGTGAAATGTGCAAAACTATTTCCCCACTGTCATCCAGCTGTGGTGTGTGTGGTACCTGTAGAAATGAGTGTGTGTAGATGTTGTTTGTGGCCTGTTGTAAACCGCTGCTCTGCTCGGAGTCCTGCTCGAGAGCCAGAGAGATGATCGACATCAACGGCATGTGTTCCTGAGACGAGAAGTTCCACAACATAAACACTAACACGTGTTATTACAATCTTCAGAACACAATCAAACAAGCACCAGGGAGGCACACGGATCACCTGTATGATGTTCTGTTTGCAGGACTGGTAGAGTCTTTGAAGACCTTTAGAAAACTCATTCTCTGCAAAAATAGAGTCGTAAAGAACAAATGAAATGACCAAGTCCCGGTGGATGAGTTTGAAATGCATTTATCTGAAGAGTATATGACCGGGATCAGACACATGTTCTTCAAAATCACCAAGCAGGAGAAGGAAGTGTCATTACCGAGAGCGATTCTCTTGTCTACGTAGCTGATGATGTCCTTCATGTATTTGGCGATGGATTTGGCGTAATTCAGAGCCGAGTCCACACCGCCTTCACTGCGCTGCAGGAGAATATCAACTTCCTGTGCACTCACTGCTGACACACACGATAAACATCAGTCCTCCCATCATATGAACAAACAACACTTCAGATACACACGAACAGATGGAGGGAGGGAGGGAGGGAGGGATGATGGGAGGGATGACGGAGGGAGGGATGACGGAGGGAGGGAAGATGGAGGGATGGAGTGATGGAGGGAGGGAGGGATGGATGGATGATGGGACGGAGGGATTGAGGAATGGATGGATGGAGGGATTGAGGGATGGATGATGGGAGGGAGGGATGGATGGAGGGAGGGATGATGGAGGGATGGATGATGGAGGGATGATGGGAGGGATGGATGGATGATGGGAGGGAGGGAGGGATGATGGGAGGGAGGGATTGAGGAATGGATGGATGGATGGATGGAGGGATTGAGGGATGGATGATGGGAGGGAGGGATGATGAATGGATGGAGGGAGGGATGATGGGAGGGATGGATGGATGAATGGATGGAGGGATGATGGGACGGAGGAATGGATGGATGGATGGATGATGGGAAGGAGGAATGGATGGATGGATGGAGGGAAGATGGAGGGATGGATGATGGGACGGAGGAATGGATGGATTGATGGATGATGAGACGGAGGAATGGATGGATGGAGGGAGGATGGAGGGATGGATGATGGGACAGAGGAATGGATGGATGGATGGAGGGAGGATGGAGGGATGGATGATGGGACGGAGGAATGGATGGATGGATGGAGGGAGGATGGAGGGATGGATGATGGGACGGAGGAATGGATGGATGGAGGGAGGATGGAGGGATGGATGATGGGACAGAGGAATGGATGGATGGATGGAGGGAGGATGGAGGGATGGATGATGAGACGGAGGAATGGATGGATGGAGGGAGGATGGAGGGATGGATGATGGGACGGAGGAATGGATGGATTGATGGATGATGGGACAGAGGAATGGATGGATGGATGGAGGGATGGATGGATAAAGGGATGGATGGATAAATGATGGATGGAGGGATGGATAGAGGGATGGATGGATAAATGATGGATGGAGGGATGGATAGAGGGAGGGATGGATGGAGGAATGGGTGGATGGATGGATGGAGGGAGAGAGGGAGGGATGGAGGAATGGATGGATGGAGGGACAGATAGAGGGATGGATGGATGGATAGATGATGGATGGAGGGACAGATAGAGGGATGGATGGATGGATAGATAGATGATGGATGGAGGGACGGATAGAGGGATGGATGGGTTGATGGATGATGTATAGATTGACAGATGGATGGATGATGGAGGGAGAGGGGGAGGGAGGGATGGGTGATGGGATGGAGGAAAGGATGATGGATGGATGATGGATGGATTGACAGATGGATGGATGGAGGGATGGATGGATGGATGTATATCTGCTGTCCTCTGCACACTCCTGAACACGGTGTTGTACTGTGTTCTGTGCCTATGAGGCGCCCAATGTTCTTCATACGTTCAGAAACAGTCTGTATGCCATTCTGCCCATCACTGAAGACAATAAAAGAGGGATTGACTCACTGCAGTCCTGATGGTCGTATTTTCCTCCTCCTTCAGGACCCTGACCTGACGACCCTCTGTACAGGTCCTCCATCGACTGAACACACACAGCATAGAGACGGCTAGTTAGGACATTATAAGGAAAAAATGATGAGCATTATGAAATGAAATGGTGTGGATTGGTTAGAGTCGGATCCTTGAGGTGAGATTGCAGTAAAGTTTATATCACTTCCTTCTCTGAGGGCTGTTGGGTAGTTGTGGCTCTTCCATTGTAGTATTACTTCACCTTCACTTTTGTTACCATCTTCTTTAAAAAGTTTCTTACTAAAACTGAACTGCTTTAAATAATGAGTAATCGCTTGGTAAACTACAGACTCAAAGCAGCATGACAAACACCGTTCACCAACTAAAGTGCATTTTAATGAAGGAAGTGAAACTGTTCTGAGAAATGATTTGAGTGTCTCTTCTGGACATTCAGATGATTCATTTGACATCAGATGCGTTCTAAGAAGTGTTTCTTGAAGACTGGCGTCGTCAGGGACTCTGTCGAGTCTGTGTAGAGGTGTGGAGGAAACAATATGCTTGCAAGACAACGCAGGAAGCGACCCACACACGCTTCCAACAACATCCGCACACACACACACACACACACACACTCACCCGGCTCTTTTCTGTCGGCGGCAGGGACAGAAGAGTAGTGCTGTCGATCTCTCCCATCAACAACTCTGAAACACTGACAGAGAGAAAATACTGCTCTGATATCACAACTATCAACTCTAAATAGAGAAGAAAACAGTCAATAATTCCCATCTAGTAGAAGCTATAATATGAATGTGGAGAGTGAGTGTTGATGATAAATATTTATTAATAAATCAGAGCACTGCTTGAAGCAAAACTCTAGAGGATATGTGAATAAATGTGAATAAAAGATATATAATATCTTATATATATATATATATATATATATATATATATATATATATATATATATATATATACACACACACACACACAATACAGACCAAAAGTTTGGAAACATTACTATTTTTAATGTTTTTGAAAGAAGTTTCTTCTTCTCATCAAGCCTGCATTTATTTGATCAAAAATACAGAAAAAACTGTAATGTTGTGATATATTATTACAATTTAAAATAATTGTTTCTAAATTTATTATACATGATCATTTATTTCTGTGATGCAAAACTGAATTTTTAGGATCATTATCACATGATCCTTTAGAAATCATTCTAATATGATGATTCATTATCAAAGTTGGAAACAGTTCTGCTGCTCAATATTGTTTCAGAACATGTGATACTTTTTAGGATACTTTGATGAATAAAAAGCAAAAAAAAAAAAGAAGCTATGTTTTTAAAATATAAATATCTTGTAATAACAATATACACTACCGGTCAGTAATTTGGGGTCAGTAATTTTTTTTTTCTTTCTTTTTAAAAAACAAATAAAATCAATACTTTTATTCAGCAAGGATGTGTTAAATTAATAAAAAGTGATAGTAAAGAAAATATATTATTAGAATATATATTATTAGATTTTTTTTTTTTTTTTTATAAATTCAGTTCTTTTGAACCTTTTATTGATCAAATATATTAGACAGCAGAACTGTTTCCAACACTCATAATAAATCAGAATATAAGAATGATTTCTAAATGATCATGTGATCGACTGATGTTACATGTGACACTGAAGCTGGAGGAATGATGCTGAAAATTTAGCTTTGCATCACAGGAATAAATTACTTTTTTAAAGTATATTCAAATAGAAAACTATTATTTTAAGTTGTAATAATATTAATATTTTTCACAATATTACAGTTTTTTCTGTATTTTTGATCAAATAAATGCAGGCTTGAAGAGCAGAAGAAACTTCTTTCAAAAACATAAAAAATAGTAATGTTTCCAAACTTTTGGTCTGTACTTTATATTTTATATATATATATATATATATATATATATATATATATATATATATATATATATATATATATATATATATATATATATATATATATATATATATATATATATATATATAATTTACCTGCATTATAAGTGGCCTTCAGGGAAATAGGTATAATATATTAATTAATATAATAAAGACAAATATATATTGGAATTCATATTAGATTAAATATATTAATTTATATCAAATTATTTCAATACAATGACATTTATTAAAATACAAATATTGTATTATAATTTTTATTATTAATATACATGTATTTTACGTAAAACTAATTTAATAAAATAATTAAAAATGAAATGATATATATTATTTCATAATAATATTAGAAAATATTAATAATATATATATATTATATTTATATATAATTAAAATATTTATAATTAATATGTATAAATATGTATAATATATTAATATATTAATATATAAAGAGAAACATACTTGAATTAATATTAAATAAAATAAATTTCATGTAATATATATATATATATATATTTATATATACACATTTATTCATTTAGCAGATGCTTTTATCCAAAGCGACTTACAAATGAGGACAATGGAAGCAACAAAAACACACAGATATATATATATATATATATATATATATATATATATATATATATATATATATATATATATATATATATATATATATATATATATATATATATATATATATATATATATGTCTGTGTGTGTGTGTGTGTGTGTGTGTGTGTGTTTTAAATGCATATATTTATAATTTCTTGACTGATATTTATTTTATAAAATTACATTTTGATTCATAAATAATAAATGAGCAGGACATCTGTGTGAAAGCTTTGTGTTAGCTCTTACTTGCTGCTGAAGGCCACAGCAATGGTTTCAATGGCCTTCTCAAAGTCTTTCTTCTGAGCGTCACTGGTGCCTTCATAACTGAACCCTGACAAACACAGAGAAGAGAACAACTTCACGGTCACAGAACGCACGTTTCTGCTTTAATAACAAATAAAACTAGAAGTGACGTCACACTTCGAGGCAAAAGTGGAAACACCTGGATTACAGTTTGCATATTATACATGTTTTTCCTTCCTAAGATCAGATGCTGGTTGTTTGGTATCTGCTCATATCAGATGTGGCTTTGCTCATGTGATGCTTGTGCTTCGTGTCATTGCATTCATGTGACAGTGACAGGATTTGAAGAGGAAGAGTTAATCATGGGAGCTGAACTGACCTTTGACCTTTGAGATAAGAGTTCCAGCTGCGGTGAGCGTCTCCACAGTGTTCAGCAGAGGATATGTGCTGATAACCTGTCGCAAAACACGCAGAACCTCCCCTAAACACTCGTGCACGGCCGGCCGGCTGCATGGCTCCTCTTTCACTGCGGAGACACCAGAAAACATCATGATTCATTCATTTAGAGAAGTTTGTTTACTGTTTCAAACAAAGAACTTGCTTTTTTACTTCTTTTTTAATCAAATGCAATGCATTCACATGGGTTTAAATGTGTGTCTAGTGTCTAGATGCTCTAACCCTGTATTGCAACATGTTCAGAAACAGTTCTGCCTCTTACTTTCACCAAAACATGTCAGTTATTTGTCCACTTCCTACACACCCAATCCCACAATGCACTTCATTCTGCTTATTACCACAAGAGGGAACTTTGGGCCGCACATTTGCACTGAAACTACGTGTGTGATGTTACGGTCATCTAATGAGTTCATCGGGTTTATCAGATAACAATGCTCACTGAAATGATTTATGTGTCACTTTTTGATAAAGTCATGCAACGGGCTACAAATTAAATGTTTTAATAAATGCATGAATCACAGATCTAGTTAAAGAAGAAGTTGCCATAGAAAAATAATCATATTGAGCAACTTCTCATTATTGAGTGAATGTAAAAAAATGTCAAAGTTTTGAAGGCAACCATGATTTTACAGCATTTACCCCTTTTTGAAAAATTAAAAAAATCAAGAAGTCTATTCTTTTTAACTTTTTGTTCAACAAGGAATCCTAAAAAAAGTATCAAAGGTTCCAAAAAAATATTAAGCACAACTAATAATAAATCAGCGTATTAGAAATTATTTTTGAAGGATTGTGTGACACACAAGACTGGAGTTATGATGATGGAAATTCAGACTTGCATTACTGGAATAAATTATATTTCAAGTATATTCAAATAGGAAACTATTATTTTAAATTGCAATAATATTTCACAATTTTACTGTCTTTTTTATTTATTTATTTTTGATCAAATAAACACAGCAACAAAATCCTACATGAATGTATCATTGTATGAAATTTAGAATTACCCATAGCAATGAATGGAAATTTACAACTCCTGATTGTTTAAAAACAGCCCAGATTTATGAAACCTACATATTTATTTCTTAGAAAACTTAGTCTGAATATCACTTGCATAAAATTTCAATTTCAGATTTAAAAAGTGCTGCAACAGGCGTACATATTCATGTTTATCAACTAAATTAAATCCTTAAATTGTGCGAGATATAGGGATAAAGATCACTATATTTAGTAAAAGTTTAAACACTATTATAACGTTATAGATAAATTAACAAACATACAAAAACGGGTCCAAAAAGGCCCGAACACGAACCGTTTTCACAAACTTTTTTTCAAATGGTTAATCTCTTGTTATAATTGTAAAAAATTTGGGAAAATTTTGCATTTTTGAGGGCCTTAAAATATTTGCAAAGTTTCGCTCCTTTCCTAAAAACGAAACAGTTCTGAGAATTATTTTAATGTTTTTCTTACATGTCAAAACGAACCCAAATGTGTTATTAAATGTAATTTATTTCTGTGATGCTCCGCTGTATTTTCAGCATCATTCCTCCAATCTTCAGTGTCACATGATCTTCAGAAATCAGAATAATATGATGGTTTGCTGCTCAAAAACATTTCTTATAACCATCACAACTGAAAACAGTTTTGCTGCTTCAATTTTTTGTAAATATACGTCAGCAGCCGTGAACAAAGAAAAACCTGTCGTATAAGGGTTGGGGAAAAGAGCAGGAGTTTGGCTGCTGGAAGCGTATCCTTCTCAACAGGACAATGAAAGCTGTTGTTGTTCACAACAGAAGTCCTTGTGTGTGTCTTCATGCCTAAATGCATGTTCAGAGTGTGGGTGTTCTTAAAAATGTTAAAAACTCAGAGTAAAACACAAGAGTGCAGGATTTCAAACAGTCGTTCCTCTTTGATGCAGCGCTGGAAATGCCCTGGACTCCTACACACATCTATTTAATGTGTTGTGAAGAAAACACGAGCGTGCAAAACTCCCTACCACGATGCCAGAGCTTTCTGGAGAGTTGCAAAATCACCGGTAATGTGTTTTACAGGAGAATGTTTTAATGCAATACATGTTGATGCATGCATGTCATGCAGATCTGAACAAGAGTAGCACTCAAACTGTCCGGCTCTTCTCAAATGAATCTGCAGGTGATGCCAACAAAAAAAAAAACAACAACATCATGCCATCTTCCCAAAAAAGCCCTGAGTTCTCACTAGTATCAACTTGAGCGTGATTAATAGCTGACTGGTGTTTGGTGTAAGGAGAAACTGTGAGGACCTGTCGAGGCCTGCATGCTGCAGTCGTTTCATGGCTGACAGAAGCTCCAGTGCGAAGGAAATGTGATGAACCCTTACACACCTGTGTATCTCAGACCAATCCACATGTTGTGAAGCAAACACAAGCTGTGTTTCTCGATGTAAAACTCGTTCTGGGAGGGTGCAAAATTTTATAAAGGATGCAAGTCACTGTTTAAACTGGAAGACAAACATGACAACGGTCTGACTTCCCACAGGAAGATGTTATCGCTCAGAGTTGCTCTTTCATCGTTCGGTTCTCCGTTACGCTCATTTAATATCAGCCTCGTCTCAAATTCACGAGGAAAATCTGTATGTACAAACTGTTTGGGTTTCCCAAACTGCGCTGGGGTTCTTGAGTTGATGAAAAGCTTTAATTAACTAAGTCATAACAAAGTAATTCATTTTAACATAAAACAATCATAATAAAACATTATTTTTGACCATTAACGAACAACAGAGAACTGTGAACATACAACTGTTAAACAGTATTTATGTGCTATTATATTTTTTATTATTAGTATTATTTATATACTGTTGTTTCTAATTACATTTTGAATAAAAGTTTATTTTAATATTCTAATATTTTTAATATAGTTTTTTTATATAGTTTATAAATATAGTTTATAATTTCAGTTTTATTTACCTGTACTGTATTTACAAATTAAATTTAATTTTAATTTTAATGTACAAGAGAATATGTTGTTAAACAGTATAATAATTTTATTAATATTTTGACCTCACATTGTTCATATTTTCCGTTGTACTTTTTTGTCATTTTTGCAATTCTTTAATACCACTATTTATGTTTATTTTAATTTCGGTTTCAATTTTTATATCAAATTAAGTAATTTTAATGCTTCATCTTAAACTCACTTCAGTTAGAGGCCAAGGCAACATTTCTAATTATCAATTAGTTTATGTTTTTCCATCAAACGCTGATATTTTATTTTATTTTAAAAAATAAAAATGTAATAATAACCGAAAAAATAGAAACCAATGTTATTTTATCTTAAAATCTCAGGGATATTTTATTTCAAAGAGTATCGGCTGACAAAAAAGTTTGGGAATCCCTGTGTTGCGCCAACGGCTGAAATAAAGATTTCCCTTGAGATGACTTTGGAAACATCACTATTGCAACTCTAAAGCAGGGCAGATGTAAACAGGAAGTAGAGCTGATGAAAATAGCGACACTTTAAGGAAGTCCACAAGGCCTGAGGAGACTAAATGACTTCTGCTCTTTAAAAAGCAGACAGTGCTGACGTGATTCATCTCTCTCTTGCTCTCTGTGCTGAATAAAGTCAGACAAGATGCACTGTGTTCAAACAGACTACTTTAATGATGCCAACTTGCATGTTTACCAACTCAAACGTCTCAGTTTTTCTACAGTCTCTTTTAAATATGAGCACAACCACCTATATCCGAAATGATGTACATGAAGTCTTAAAGAGGAATCGCTCAAAGCCGCAGTATTATACCACATCACCACATTTCTGCATGAGGTGAACAGCAGCATGGTGAGAAAAGTGCTCTGTAGGGTCCTGCCCATGAAACTCTCTTCTAAGGGAAGCTGGGGGGGTGAAACCCAGCGGACGTGTGTAATCTCAAACTGAAGGCTGCAAAGAAAACATCTGACGCACGGTTCCTCTTCCTTCCTTTTTTTACCATGGAGACCCGATGAAAAAAACATGCATTACAAATGCCCCATTCCTGAACAAGACTCGAGAGGAATCTGAAGACTTTGTGCCAGTTACATATAAGTGGCTTTAGATATGATATGATATTTAATGCTAGTTTTAATTTATGTAGCAAACAGGCATTAGTGTCTTATTCCTTCTACACAAAACAGACACAGAAATACATTCAAATAATAAAACAATAAACCCAACAGTGAATAAATGCTTAACAAACAGACAATTCTTGACAAGAAAAATGTTTCACTAAAAATTTAAAATATTTTAAATATAATAAAAAATATTTATTTAAATATTATATTTTTAAATAATGTGTATAATAAATTATTTTAATTATTACAAAAAATATATATTTTTTTTATTTAAAATCAAAATTGCAATTTGAGTAAATGTTGTATACAATTAATTATTTTACCCAATATTCACTATAGTTACAATTAAACATATTATACTGTATCTTTATTTAAATATTAAATATTTCAACATTTTAAATTGCAATTTGAGTAAATATTGTGTACAAATAACTTATTTTACAATAATCCTACAATAATATTATTTTTTTATTTAAATATCCAAATGTATTTGCACATTCAGTTAATACGGTGTATAATTTTTTTTTACACTATTTATTATTACAAAAACATTACATTTACTTTTTATGTAAATATTTCAACCTTTTTAGTTGCAGTTTGACTAAATATTATATACAATATTTTTTGCACAATATTTACTTATTAAAAGTATTCTTTAATTTTAATTATTTATTTACCTAAATATTATATTTTTATTTTATTTATTTTATATGAAATAATTATATATTTTTAATTGCAATTTGAGTAAATATTCTATGCAATTAAATATACATTTATATTCCAATCAAAAAAAAAAAAAAAAAAAAATATATATATATATATATATGAAATGTACAAACACCAAAACAATTTTATCAACTCAAAATGATTTATAAAAATCCACCCAAAAATCTCCTACCTTCTCCCAGAACCATGTCTTTTAGTTTCTCCACTGCCTCTGCGAAGCGGGCCACGTCTCTTAGCAGCGAGGGAATGTCCTCCACCTCGATGACCGATGTTTCCGTGCAGTCTGCAGCGTGTCCGTAGGAGAGAGCGGCCCGCACATAGCCCTTATGGAAGCCCCAGGTCCCCGAGGTGTAGAAGGCCAAGCCGGCGGCGCTGGCGTGACGGCTGAGACCCGAGGGCCGCTTCAGCGTGCCGACAGGTGAACTACACACCGTTAGCTTGGAGTGGGGGGCCGGTGTTCCCGGGCAGGATACGGGGCCCGGATCAGGAGCGGCCAGCGTGCAGGAGCCATCGATAGTGTCATTGGGACAGTGTTCCTGAAGAATGGACAACTGGGTTTAACATGGGATGGGAAGAGAGGGATGGAGTGTGAATGATGGATGATTATGGAGATGGATATTACGAACCGGTTTAATGATACAGGGGAAACACTGGTGTGATGAATATGGAGTCAAATTGAAAACTACTCCAAATGTAGTCTGTTTTATTACATTACATAACAGGAGCAAAGGCTATTTTATGACAAACCCAGAGTGTCAGAAATACAAATCATCATCAAAAAAAAACCTAAATGAATCAGTGTTATTCTAAGTCTCATCTAGATGTTTTATTTTACTATTTTGAATAAGTTTTAAAATATAAATAATGCTTTAATATTTAAAGTTAAGGTTTAACTTTGTGCATGACATTTTTATATTTATTTATTTATTTATTTTCACTTTTAATATTACCAACTTTATGTCGGTAAGAAACTTAATCTGTGGTGATTATGAATAGACTTATTTATAACTACTGGAGTTATGTTATTAAAGGGGTCATATGATGTTGCTAAAAATAATGTTATTTGGTGTATTTGGTGTAATGCAATGTGTTTATGAGGTTTAAGGTTCACATTATTTTCCATATAATGTACATTATTGTTTCTCCTCTATGCCACGCCTTCTTGAAACTCATCGATTTTTACAAAACTCATCGTTCTGAAAAGCGAGGTGTGCTCTGATTGGCCAGCTATCCAGTGTGTTGTGATTGGCTGAATACCTCAAGCGTATGATGGTAATGCTATGCCCTTTAACATAATGTGATGTCGTCTCCCGACACAGACAAAACCAATAAAACCTAATAAAACCCATTATAAACGAGGCATTTGTTGCATCCAGTGGGAACATAATTACTGATAATGACTTATACTGTGTTTTTATGCGTTGCGTTCGAGTAGAAGTTACTCTTTCTTTCTTTGCGTGAACATTTCGGCGGCGTTATGCAAATCTTCCCACATCGTGATGTAAACATGTGGGGGTGTCGAGGCGTTTTACACTCAAAAAAATGTACTTTCACCTTTGCTAATTTTACTTAATCCGTTCATGTTATGATTACTTAAAAAAAATTATTTAACAATGTGAACTTGATTTAATCTAGTTCATTCAACAAAAAAGTGTGTATTGTCAGCTTTACTTAAAAATTATTTGTTCAGCCAACATAACATTTTTGCGTAAAGGTAACATATTAGTGAAACCAACACAGACTTGCATCTCATTGGCTGAGGATTTCTGCAGTGTATTATGGGTAATTGTTATTCTGTCACCCTCTTGGAGAAGTGTAGCACCATTAGATAGGTAGATGAGTAATACAATTTATAGCAATTAAGTTGTTCTAATAAGTTTTAGAACAAAACAAATAAAGAAACAAACAGTTTGAAAAATTGTTTTGTAATTTAAATATGTTTGTGATATGCTTGATAAGCTGTAATTATAGAAAGGTTTGAATGAAAAGTAATATTAATTAGCTGCTCATGATCCTAATGCAAGGGGGTGGCGTTCCTAAAATGGCATTATTCAAATTTTATGTCATCATTATTAAACATTTTCAGGTACAATTAACTCATTTGTTGTTTGTTGACTCTATTAAGGTTTGTTAAGTTTACTTAAACTTATTTTGTAAAATGAACTTAATTATTAAAAACATTGTCCAAAACATTGCAGATTAGTTGGGCTGACACTATTAAATTAAGCTTTGCCCAACCATAGTAAATAAGTTGAATCAACCTTAATAAATTAAGTTGACCCAACGTAAGTACATTAAATTGGAGTAACAGAGTTGCATAATGCTGAAATAAAGCAAATTAATAATGTGGAAATCCTTTCCATGATTTTTTTATGTTCGTTCAAAGAGTTATTTTTTTGAGTGTAGGAGGGTGTGGACGAGTCTTAACTTTGATGAAGAATATCTCTTACGGTTTGAGACTTTAGTCTTTGCAAGTTTACAGATCTTCTTTATGCACCAAGAGCTTGAAACACTCCAAAGAGAAAGGGGAAATTGGAATTGAGTTTTGGACTGACAGTGAATCTGAATACAGTCCTTTAGTGAGTACTATACCTTTAGGTTCTCTTGTTATCAAGAACCAGGGTTTCTCGAGTTCAACCATACGATTCAAGTAAGTAGTTACAGGTTCTTCAGATCCAGTGCTTGAACTGTTAACAGTAAAAGTGAAGCCCTTCTGTGTTAACTCCTATTCTATTCTTGTTTCCTCCAAACTGCTGCTTGTTCTGATATGACTCTTGCATGACTTCCTCTCTTTATTTCTGGTATTGTTTACGAAACAAAGAGCAAGACGTACTCCTTAAATGTTCTTCAACAGACAGTGTTCACCAGTGTCAGTTTTACAGCAATGCTTATCAACCACACGCACCATTAAACAATTAATTAATTACACTTCGTTATTGAAAAAACTCGCTCCTTTGAGCCGATCTTTTAAATGATTCATTCGAATCACAATGCTTTCGCGGTCAATCGCAAGGCTGGTGTGAACCGATTCACTGAAATGATTAATTCGAATCACAATTCTTTCGCGGTCAATCGCAAGGCTGGTGTGAACCGATTCACTGAAATGATTCATCCGAACACACTAATTCGTTACAAATTAATCGAACCTCCC
Organism: Carassius auratus; assembly: GCF_003368295.1. NCBI lineage: Eukaryota > Metazoa > Chordata > Actinopteri > Cypriniformes > Cyprinidae > Carassius > Carassius auratus. Next base: position 6,576,870 of record NC_039269.1, on the reverse strand, counting down.
AAACATGCCCAATTCTATACAGAATAAAGTACATGTACTCTTTCAAACATAACTCTTATGTGAACTAACGTAATGTTAAGTTACTTGAGGAAATCAACAGGATGAATGAGAAACCATCTGTTAAGCGTTTAAAACAAAGCAAATATTTTAACGCGCAAGTTTTCTGGGAGATTAAACATGTTTTCTCTCTTAAAAACGTTTAACTTACAGTAGTTTAATCTTCATATCTCTTAATTGAACTCGGTTTATAGTTTTCCTCAGAAGAACCGTTGGTCTCTTACCGAAGGGTTGCTCTTTTTGGAGGGTGAGGACGCTTTATTTGTCGGCTCCTTCTTCTTTCGAGAGAACATGTTCACGCCGTTCGCTCCACTTCACTGAAATCGCACTAAAACTTTAGGAATGAGCCGAAAAGTTGTGAAAATGTCTCCTCAGGCGACTGACAGTTGACGTTAACGCTACTTCCCCATCATCATCATAGTTCAGTTGCTCGCGCGCGTGCACGCCTTCTCTTCCTGCTGCAGCGCGCGCCCGTCTCAAGCTGATTGATTAAATCAGCTTTATACATATATATATATATATATATATATATATATATATATATATATATATATATATATATATATATAATACAATTCTATTTACAAGTTTTCCTAAATATTTGGTTGCATATGGGCTTATATGCATTCATTTCGAGTGCAAAAAAAAAATCTGAACACTGAATGAAGTCAGTTTAATACAAAAAAAAAAGACTCCAAAACAAGTAGCACAGGTATATTTGAAGTAGGATAGAACAATACACTGTAGAGCTCAAAATTATATATATATATAAAAAGATGATTTATTCAGATTTCAGGTGATGTATAAATCTCAATTTCATTAAATTGACATTTATGACTTGTTTTATGGTCCTTGGTCACACATTAGTCTCAAATGTTTTTACAGAGGGAATCTCATTTATTTTTCCTCTTCATAATTCAGAAAATACTTATGCAATATATTTTCACAGTTGAAATTGTCATATGACCCCTCTAAACGGTTTAGTCAATAAAATAATTTGTATCAATTTAAATAAAATGTTTATTTTAATTAAAACAAAATTGTGCATTAATTAAAATTTATTTCATGGAAATATTCATGCAAATTTTTTATTCTATATACTCCAATACCAAATTTATGCTGTAAAGGTGGCAACAGAAGTGTTTTCAGGCATTCAGGCGTTTTTACACAGAGTTTGTTAAATGCATCTCATTACATCAGACGAAGGGCTGAACTGGAATACTTACTCTGGCTTTTATGCAGCATTTCACCTTTACACCTTATTATGGGCAGACACAGAACATGTTCACATTCTGGTACTAATATAGTATTAAACGAAAACAAAACACAAACAAAACCACACGTTTGTCAAATTTATAATGCAACAAGCACTTCTTGGCATTTAGGTGTCTTTACACAGACTGTGTGCTTTAATACTACAAGCTGAGCAGGAATACTTTAGTCTGGCTTTGATGCAGCTACACTTTATTTTGAGCAGCTTTAACTCAGTATATTCACATTCCATGGTATTTCTTGGTTAGCGGCTCACCTATTCCCCTGAAAACACACATATGCCTAGTTTATATGGCAAAGGAGGCGCAGAAGCGCTTTTTTACAGTAGATGTCTTTACACAGACTATATGATGCAACGACATCATTTCCTGAGCCAACACATGACACTTTTTGACATATACACTCAACTCACGACTATCTGCTATGGTCTCGTCGTCGCTTCCTTCCCCTGAAGTTATCATCTCTTGATGTTAACAGTGCTACTGATACTTTCTGCTCCACGCTTAATTCTCGTTTAGACAATGTCTGCTTCTCGTCTTCCAGGCCAGCTTGCACCATTTGGTAAGTTGCTTCAGCTAAATGACTAAATGTAAAGATGCTGCTCAGAGATGGCATCTATGCCAAATTTAAAACCACAAAGGTGGTGTGGAAGTGCTTCTGAAGTGGCATTTAGTTTCCTTTGAGGTGGCATTAATGCATTTACACAGCAAAGATAACTATATTTTGGTGCTGAGGCTATGGTGGCTCAGAGCAGGCATCATTTTTTATGTGGATGCTTCTAGTAACAAAACTGACTGAACTGGAACATCTTGAACAAACTCTTAAAATTTTATTTTTTTTGTTAAAAATGATATTGCAGTACAATATATTCCTTCTGTTAAATGTAGAAAACGTTGAGAATGAGTCGAAAGGCACATTTGTTTACACTATTTACAGTTCCATCTAAACTCATAAATATGGGGATAAAACAAAGAAGCTCAAAGTAAAAGTGCTGAACAGAATTCTAACTGGAAATATTAATAATATATAACAACAACAACAACAACAACAACAGTACATACAATCAGTAGCAGTTTTAATAAATGTTTTGTTTTTATTATTATTATTAAAGTGTTCATTTGTGATTTCTTTGTATTTTCTGTAAATTCTGGCAAGTTGTCAGGACAAAACACATCTGAAGTTTTCACACACAAAAATTATTAAAACTGAGGATCTGGAGCCAATCACAGCCTCACGGGAACAAACCTCATATTTAACCAATCCAGTCGAAACTGCTTGCATAAAAATTCTCAAAAAAAAAAAAAAAACAACAACAAAAAAGCAGAGAACTTGTAGTAATAAACAAGCAATATTCCTATATTCGCATTTTCTCTCATAAACTTCAAGTCTAGAATACGGCAGCCAGGCGTGAAGAATACAGTAGTCAGTATCACGCGTCTTTCTCTGCGACGGCGCATTCTTTCCCACCACTTTTCCTGAGATTAAGCACGACCGTACGGAGCCTGCAAAAACTGCACAGAACACTTTGGCGCGATGGGAAACCAGACGCACAAACCTCAACAGAAAACTGCATTTTTGGGAGTTCAGGAATAAGTAACACGCAGACAGCAGCGCAGAACAGTGCAGCTCCATTCGGTGGCAGGTCGCAGGCTTTGACTCCGTGTTTTTGGGAGCAGGAGAAATCAAATAAAACCCTGACAAGGCATTGGAAAAGTGTTTCAACTTCTACATGTGATTATAACAAACACTACCTCTACAAATAATGTCCCTTGGATATAAATAGCAACAATAATAATAGTATTAATAACAATAATAATACGAATAGCAATAGGAAATACGCCAATACATTTGCTTCCAACTACACGAGAATACAAGACCAAAAGGAAAAAACATTGACCTCATACATACAAACCAACAAACAACAAACAAATCCGTTTCATTCTCTTAACAAATATAATATTCTTCAACACAATGCAAAAATATCACTTCTGAACAGATATAAAGAGAATCGCGTTCTTATAGTTGTTCGTGGGGCAGTATTTGATTTTAATAATATTCGTTTGGTTTTTATTGCTTCGCACGGCTCTCAACGTGAGGTCCTGTATTCTCTCAGGTGTCCCGTATAGTGAATTATTAAATAGATTTCCTAAAGGCTTTGACTTTGTTGAATAAACATGAGCTCGGCACGTTTTAAAAACCAAAAGACGGCTCGGGTGTTTTTATATGAATGTATCTTTTTTTGAAGGAAACCGATTGTCTTCGGAAAAGCTTTGATGTCAATTTAATTTAATCTTTTCTTTGATGTCTGATAAAGTAGCGTTCATTAGCGCACTGATTACAGCCGTTATCAGGGAAACCGCTATTTCTGCTGCTTTTAAAGCGCCCCCTGCTGGCAGAGAATGAATTTGCACTTTCAATAAGCCAGCGGTTTTATATTTACATTATATACATTTCCCCCAGGGAAAGTGCCGCCACACATAGAGTGTAAGTCTGTGGGAAACACTGAAGTCTTCTAATAAATATTTTGATTCTTGATTCCCAAAGATCAATCCGCGATCTATTATATTTCATAAAATTATCTTTCGTTTGGACAGTGATGAGTCTATACCATACCTGAGAAAGTATTCTGCAGAAAGCGATCTGCTCTTGAGCGGCGTCTTCGCTATAACGTGTTTAAACGAATTTTTCACTGTGTTCGGATTATTGAAATGTAGGAGGAGTCTGAGAAATTCACAGGGTTATGGGGTCAAACAGCAGTTTCAGAATAATGCGATCGGGTCCAAACGCCCTCTACGAAAAAACCCAGGTAAAGGAGACAGACGCCGGAGGAAATAAATAATAAAGCACTACTCTGTCTAGAAATATATATATATGTACGCACACAAGACTGCATCTAAAGGAGATAAAGGCACTGATTTAACAGAAGGCATTCATTCGAAAATAAACTCCCTAGGACAGGAAACAGTATACACCAATATCTTAATAAATAAACATCTCTTTTACCTCAATGTCTGCTGTGATGAAATGGTGGGTGGTAAAGCCCTATTGCTTCAAATAAGGCAAACAAAAACCAAACTGATTCCAAGTGCCCATTGATCGCCAACGAACCGAACGCAACTCTTAGCTTATGGACTGAGAATGACTTGAGGGGGAAAAGATCTCAAAAAACATTTGACTGAGTGTTTGAGTCTTTATGTGGCATCCCAGTCCAATGTTTTGAACTGGATGACGGACTGGCGGTGATCCGAGGGCGCTCCATGGATCATGTGATCAAGCGTCTCCAGGGCATCTATACTGCTGTGGCCGTTTGGTAACAGATGCGTCTGTTCGGAGGAAGAGGATGACGGTGTGAAGTGTGAGGAGGAGGAGCTAGAGTCTGAGAGGGAGGAGTTTGTAGGCGCTGATGCGAATAAGGAGGAGGAGTAAGGAGGAGGGGGCGGAGTCGAGGATGGCAGGGCTTGTGAGGTGAACGGGTATTGAAGTTGCGAATCGGGGGAGGGGTAACCGAAGTCCAAGTCGTCGAAATCAAACTCATCGTTCGTTCTTTCTGTAGTAGTAGTAGTAGGCTGAGTTGCATGCGATTGCATGGCTTGGGGTTGCGACGGCAGGGATTGCGACTGAAAGGATTGCGACTGTGCATGTTCGTTCGCGTGCGGTTTCGACAGCAAGTGTGTGTTTGAAGTGTGCGCCATGTGTTGACTGTTCTGGTGCAGCGCAATGTGCGGGGATTGCGTCGACACGCCGGGTTGCTGTTGCATTTGCATGAAAAGCTGCAGCATGAGCGACTTGTCTTGGCCTCGGTGCATCTGCGATAAAATCGCACGCGAGCCGCTCTGTTGCTGCTGCTGCTGTGTTAGCACCCCAAACGAATGACTCTGCTTTAGTGTGGGAACGTGCGGTTGCGAAACGTTCGTAGTGGCATGCGACGACGACGACAACATGCGCATGTTTGGGGTTAACGCGACCTGCCTGTGTCTCTGCTGCTCCTGGGAAATCAAATCTTCCAGGTTGAATGTCTCGGGGACAGCCGCGCACGAGCGTCCTCTTCCACCTAGCATGCCTCCGTTTAGCGTCATGCCGTTTAGGTCTGGTGCGGGCGTTTTGATGTCCGGCGATGGGCAGGGGCTGATGGTCAGATCCAGGACTTCGCTGATGGCTTCGCTCTTTGGCTTCGCCGCAAGGGATCGTGGGAAGTGAGGGTGGTTCTGAAGCAAGTGTGGAGGATTTGCGATGAGCTTGCGGGCGTTGATCATCTTGGCTAGCATCTGTTGACGCAGACGCTGGTCATTTGCGAACCTCTCTCTCTCCAGTCGCGCTTTCTTCACCTCCCCGTCCATCCGAGAGAGCTCAGCGCGAACACGAGACACGCAGCTCTCTGGGATTTTTATTCCTGAGACACACAACACACACAAGATTGTTATTTTCTCAAGATGAAAAGGCGTATAAACTGATCTGTCAATAAAACACCCTTTATTGTTAGAATTTCTTTAAAAATGACATAATGGTGATGGCGATTCATCATGCAGCCCTATTCAATGCAATAATTATTCTGCCAGGAAACAGGATTGAGAAGTAACAGATAACAATGTGTCAGCTCACCGACTTGCTTGCTGTTCAGTTTGGTTTTGAGGCGTACGATCTGCAGGATGCTGGAGTTGGTGATGTCTGAGACGATGTCAGACACTCGTTTCCAGACCCTGAGCAGCGCTCCACACAACATGTGATACTGTCTGAGACGCATCCCCAGAAAACACTCCTGGCCCTGCTCGATCAGCTTACACTTACCATTCCTATCACACACACACACACACACACACACACACAACACTGTTAAAGCTGCGGTTACATTTCATGTTACTGTGTGAAATCCTGTGAGTGACATTTAATCATTTCAATGGGAATTTCACGGACTTCCATCCTGTTTGCAGCAAAGCTGAAGATTGGACAAGGTACTCATTCTGGCAGTGTTAATTTAATATAAACTTAATCTATTGGAAATCAGCTTTGGTAACTTAAAGCTTAAATACATTGAACTAAAATATGCAATCTTAAAATACCATACATAAAGGTGTGAGAAAATAACCCCCCCCCCCCCCAAAAAAAAAACGATATAAGTTTAAGTTATTGATTATATTATTAAATTGTAAATACCAAAATTTAGATATAAATTAATGATATATAAAAATATTAAGAAAAAAAAATAAAAACTTAAAACACATAAAATGACAAACTCACCTATTGCTAAAAAAAAATATATAAAAAAAAACAGAAATTTGTTTGCGATAATTGAAAAAAAAATTGCTTAAAATAACAAAAAAATATATGAAATATAAAAAAAAATACTGTATAAAAAATTATAAGAAACAACAAATCTAAAACAACTACATTTACTACAACTACAAAAACTCAGATACAAATTAAAGCTTAATGTAAACATAAAAAAATAAAAATAAAACGAATAAAATTTAAACTGTATCCTTTACTTTGGAATCCAGATTCCAGCCAAATAAGAAATTTCATCGGATATTGTCATCTGAACAAGTTATAAAGTCTATTGCAATAAATCGACTACTAATGGTGATTATATCTAACGATCGGTTAGCTCATATCACATCAAAGCGTGCAAATTATTGTTATTAGGGCTGCCCTCATCTAAAGATGGGTCGAGTAGTAGTCGTTCAAATAATCACACTTTTATTAATAAACCATTTAAATCATAATAATGAGCCTTTAATTATTAGTCTAATAAGCACATGCATAAAGCTTGCCACAGTGCACCGACAGAAATAATGATTATGAATGTGTCAGGGGAAAATAGTATTAACATTTAAATAATTAATTGATAAACAAGTCTAGTGCTTTTTTATTATTAGTTTAAGAGATGAAGTTGGGGACACCGACTCGTCATCTCCGCATGTTAACAACATTAGCATTGTGTGTATTAGCATGAAGCAGATTTCAGTTTCTGTGCACTGTAATCTCTAATTATCATTCCATTCGAATTTCATTAAAATCATTGATGAAATTCATCAATCTGTGATCAAATGCACATTTAAAACTAGAATATAATTAATTTAAAATCACATGCATTTCATAAACACAAGCAACACTTGCTGGTTATGTACTTGCTCAAATATTGACCCAAAAACCCAGAGTCGTATTATAGATGCTAATAAGCTATTAGTGCAAATTACAACAAAACCCTAGCAAAGAAAAACCATGAGGGCTTTTCCAGCACAAACTGAAATACATTTTCAAAAACCAAAAGGTCTCTTCTGACACAAATGGCCACTCACCAGTTGGCATGCGTGCATTTGGTGAAAGAAAAGTCAAACTGACTCTTCCAGAAATCCTCTGCTTCGTCGGGTGTCACCTTCAGAGCGGGAAGAAAAACACTTGTAGGACATGCTGTGCATTTCTGAACCTGGCTCTTTTTGATTTTTTTAGTTCATCATAACACTTGATGTCTTTACAATATTGTATTTCAAGCTAGTTATGTGTTTAAAGCAGCCAGTCAGACATCTGTATTCCCAGTCTTAGAAAACAAATCTGTAATCTCATTATATTCAGGGGTGCACATAAGATACTCAGCCTGGTTCTGATAAAATCACTTCGAGATTTGGCTTGGTCCTCACACTGCACATATCAATTAACTATAAAAATAAATTAATTATAGTGCTAATAATATTATTATTGCACATTGTTTTTTTTTATTTTTATAAATTAATAAACATAATAATAAAGAGTGATAATACTATGATATTTTAAAATAAATGTATTTTTATTTGATTATTTTTAGTGCTGTCAAACGATTAATTGTGATTAAATCGCATCCCAAATAAAAGTTTTTGTTTACAAAATATATGTGTGTGTACTGTGTATATTTATTATGTGCATATAAACACACACACAGAATATATTTATATTATTTTAAAATATATTTAATATATAAACATAAAATTTTTCTTAAATTTATACATGCATGCGTTTGCATTTATATACACATAATAAATATACACAGTACACACACGCATATATTATATACACAAAATTTTTATTTTGGATGTGATTAATCGCGATTAATTGATTGACAGCACTATTTTTTTAATAGGAAACGTAAAAATAAAATGCTAATATTTGCTTATATACACAGTAAAGACCAAAAGTTTCTTCTGCTCATCAAGCCTGCATTTATTTGATCAAAAATACAAAAAAAATAAAATAATAATATTGTGAAATTTTATTACAATTTAAAATAATTGTTTTTAAATTTATTATACTTTAACTTCTCATTTATTTCTGTGATGCAAAGCTGAATTTTTAGGATTATTATCACATGATCCTTTAGAAATCATTCTAATATGATGATTCATTATCAAAGTTGGAAACCGTTCTGCTTTTTTTTTCTTTCTTTTTATTTAATAAAATCAATACTTTTATTCAGCAAGGATGTGTTAAATTAATAAAAAGTGATAGTAAAGAAAATATATTATTAGATTTTTTATTTTGAATAAATGCAGTTCTTTTTACCCTTTTATTGATCAAATATATTAGCCAGCAGAACTGTTTCCAACACTCATAATAAATCAGAATATCAGAATGATTTCTAAATGATCATGTGATCGACTGATGTTACATGTGACACTGAAGGCTGGAGGAATGATGCTGAAAATTCAGCTTTGCATCACAGGAATAAATTATTTCTTTAAAGTATATTCAAACAGAAAACTATTATTTCAAGTTGTAATAATATTTCACAATATTACAGTTTTTTCTGTATTTTTGATCAAATAAATGCAGGCTTGATGAGCAGAAGAAACTTCTTTCAAAAACATCAAAAATAGTAATGTTTCCAAACGGTTGGTCTGTACAGTGTATGAATTTTAATTATTTTATAAATGCAAAACCAGCAAGCTTTTATTTTGGCGGGTGTTTATTATGTGCGGGTTAAACACTGCTGACTGAAGTGCGTCAGTGAATGAAATGACACACTGGTGCAACCCTTACAAAGACCTGAGAAGATCAACACCTGAGAAGAGATGATGCCAACCCCTCAAGAGGACCTCAGATGATGCCAACCCTGAAACAACATAAACTACCAAATTTTGCTACATGTTTGATTGCATCATATAATCATTGCTGTCAACAGTGTTTATCGTTTGCTTGAGTCTTGCATTTGTTAATTCGGTTCTCCATGCGCCCCACTTATGTGCTCCCCTGATTTTCTTCACGTGTGTGAGCCGTAGGGACGGGTTTAAAGGAACGGACAGTGTCTGACGGCTTCTGCGTGTGTTGTACCTTATAGTATCTCAGCAGCAGGTTGTCCAGGTTCTCAGGATGCGCTTGTTTACCGATGTTGGGTTTGTACAGAACGAGATTGCGACCCCGACCCTGTTCGGCGAGCAGGACACACGGCTGACTCCCGCGCAGCTGAACACACACACACACACACACACACACACACACATAATTAAACATCTGGATGACAGACATATGAAAGCATGATTTATGGTCAGTGTGTCGTGTACCTTGTTTGAGAGGTAAAAGCCTTCATAGACTCCGGTGAGTTTCTCTGCTTTACTGCAGGCCTCCTTCCAGTGCATCCCACGATCCACGCTGATCTGAATTTTTTGGTGAACAGACAATTTAAAAGAACAGCATTCATTTGAAATGTGACATCATATGTGTCTTTACTATCACTTTTGATCAATTTAAGGCATCCTTTCGTCACGGGTACCTTATAGAGGATGACCTGGCCCTCCTGAGGGTTTCCTGGAGTTAAAAACTTCTCCTGTGTCTCCTCATGAATCTCGTCATTACCAGGAGCAAGATCTAAACACAGGACATGACGATATTTCTCTTACTTTTGTTAAAACACACCAGATCGAGACAAATACAACAGCACCACCATGCATTCAAAACCTTAATAAGTGCACATTCGTGTTCCTCACCCAGTATCCCCATGTCATATTTGCCCTCTTTTTTGTCCTTGTTGATCAGGTAGTCGAAGTTATCTGTGAAGTACTGGAACAGAGAGTTCTGCTGATGGACCTCCAAACCCAAAATACGGTTCAGAAACTTAGTGATGGAGCAATCTGGGACGCAGGACAGAAAAAGATCAGATGCAAATTAGTTGCATTTCATTTACTTAAATCCAAGAAGAAGAAGAAAACATTTCTGCATGTAAATGCATGTGATGCAACTATCTTTTCCGACAGGTATTACATATTTAACACAAAAACAGAATAAATGTGCATTATCCAACAATGCTGTCAGTGTTTAACACACTTCTATAAAGTCAGGTTTGAATTATGCATGATCAGTTTAAATCATATTTAGAACAATAGCCAAAAAATGTCAAAATTGCATGGGTCAAAATTATTTAATTTAGTTTATATTAATCAAAACTTAATATGCATTGCTAAGAACTTAATTAGGACAATTTTAAAGATGATTTCTCAATATCTTTGCAGCCTCAGATTTCAAATAGTCACTTATAAATTGCTCAATTAAAGGCCTGGCTGCTTTATTCATTACATTCACCTTTCTCTGTATTCAGACCCAGACGCGGCTCCTTACAGAAGATTCCCACATCAATCATGCCTTTCTTCATATCTGAAACACACACATTACACTGTCATGTTCATCTGCATGTGCTCGATCAAAGTTTTGTAGTAGAAATAGCACTATTTATTAGATATATTTTAACAAAGGTGCATGCAAACATTTTTTTTTGAGTAGTATCATTTGCTTATAGGGGCTGCATTTATTTGATCAAAAATGCAGTATAGATTGTGAAATGTTATTGTAATTTATAATAGCTGTTATCCATGTGAATATATGTTCAAATGTCATTTGTAAATGCAATTTAATTTATGAAACGGATGACATTACCTCTGAAGAACATGATGTCTCCTCCTGGGTAGCCCTTCGGTGGAGGGACTTTGTTGTCGATGTACCCGAGGATGGCTTTAGTGATCTTATCCAACGCTTTGGTGCCATACTACGACAGACAGAGGGTAAAAACCGGTTCAATTCCTTTTCATGTTGTTTTTGTGTGTCTGAACTGTGGTATATTTGTAATCAAAGATTTCATCCGACTGTGAACCAGTTCATACATTTATTCAGAGATTCAAAAACATCAATCAAATGAATCCTAAGTCAAATGAGGTAATGTCCAGTCCAATGTGTTGTTAGTGTTAACTATAACTATTAAATCAGCTTAAAACTATTGCATTTTTTTTCAGTAATAGAAATAAAGCGAAAAAAAAGAACTTAACTTAGCTCTAAAATAATAAAACATTTTAGATCAAAAAATAAATAAGGACAAAAAAAATACTAAAACAATCTAAAATTAAAACGAAAACTGAAAATATAAAAATAATATGTCCAGTCCAATGTGTTGTTAGTGTTAACTAAAACTATTAAATAAGCTTAAAACTATTGCTTTTTCAGTAATAGAAAAAGCTTAAAAAAAAAAAAAAAAAAAAAAAAAAATCACTTGACTTAGCTCTAAAATAATTAAAAATAACTTTAGATAAAAAAAATAAAAAAGGACAAAAAAAGTTACTAAAACAATCTAAAATTAAAACTAAAACTGAAAATATAAAAGCTAATTAATTAAAGCTAAGGAAAAATATGAATAAACACTATAATAGTTATGTTCAGTCCAATGTCTTGTTATTGTTAATTAAAACTATTAAATAAGCTTAAAACTATTGATTTTTTTCAGTAATAGAAATAAACCTCAAATTAAACAAAAAAACTGATATAATGTTTTAAAAAATTAACTTGACTAAGTTCTAAAATAATAAAAACTTTTTAGATAAAAAAAAGGTCAAAAAATTACTAAATCTAAAATTAAAACGAAAATTGAAAATATAAAAATAAAAGCCAATTAAAAATATTAATAAACACTATAATAGTTATATCCAGTCCAATGTGATGTTAGTGTTAACTAAAACTATTAAATAACCCTAAAACTTATAAAAAGGACAAAGAAATTACTAAAACAAAAATCTAAGATTAAAACGAAAAAAACTGAAAATATAAAAATAAAATAAAAGCCAATTAAAAATATGAATGAACACTATAATAGTAAATATATTATTATTAAATTGATTCTGATTGGTCGAGCTGCGTTCGAAGCGGTTGTACATTACTCTACAAACACACACCTTTGTTTACATCTGTGTGTTGCTCGGCAACCGGTTAGCGGTTATAAATTCACTGTAAACCACGGCTTCACGTGGATTACTGCTTTATACTAAAACAAGCCCCTGATAAAGCCAGATGGTAGAACAGAGAATAGTCTATTATAGTTTGGCTGATAAAGGAGAATATGCTCCTACTTTGTTCTCAAAGTTGTATTGGCTCAGGTCTCTGGATTCGGTGGCTCGCCGGTCCCCGTGTGTCAGCGCCCCCTATAAAACAAAATATTACATTCACAAGCTCTCAAACATCTGACAACGTTGTAATCAGCTCTCACAGGATTGTAGAACGGCTACAGCAGCTAAAGTACATCTATTTTCAATTTCACAGGTAGTAATGTGCACTTGTTTAAGTTCATAAGGTGCTACGAGTTTTGCTTGGCTTCAGTTGAGCTGTATTTTGGGCATAGTGGAATCTTATTGGTCCAAAATCTTGCAATGCATAGCTGTATATTAATGTGATTAAAAGAGGAGGATTTAATGAGATGAACTTAAGTGCTGCATGTTTCAAAGTCAATGTTCGAGAAAATAAATTACAAAATAAGAGTCTCTCCATGTGTCAGGCTTGTCATCTTTTTTTCCTGCTTATTATTGGTTACACAGTATCCGGCAATTAATTCAATGTTTAAAATGAAAAAAATTCCATAATCTTTAAATAAATAGTTTTAAGCAGAAATATAAAAAAACATCTGCGAAACAGAGACTGAAGCAAGACTTTACCAGGCTCTCCAATCTCTTGGCGACGATGGAGGCGAAGCGTCTCTCTCCAGCAAGTTCAGAGATGAGGAAGATGTACTCTGGAGCTGTAACCTGATTAGAGCGATGCGTTCGACCTGAGATACACAGACACAATATTAGCAACCCTCAAGATGCCTCTCAAACACACACACACACACACACACTCACCGAACTGCTGGATGGCTCGGTCTGCGCTCCACGGCAGCTCTAGGGTCATGTGAACTCGTCTCCTTTGGTTCGGCACACGTCTATCCGCCTGTAGAGAGATGCCTGAACTAGCTGCTTCAGAGATGATGGCTATCAGCTGAGAGAGAGAGAGAGCATTAATGCAAACATTCAGAATGGCGCTGGGTTGGTGTTCGGTGTCTGTGGATCAGAGGTCAGAGGTCGTCACCTTCTCTCCGGTCATGAAGCGCTCTTTCTCTCTAATGTTGACGTGGTCAATGGTCAGGCCCTGCTCCGCTCTGGTCTCATACCGAACGCTGCCATCAGGACGCCGCACCACACGCCCCTTACGACCCGTCATCTACACACACACACACACACACACACACACACACACACAGACAGACACACACAGACAGACAGACAGACAGACAGACAGACACACACACACACACAGACAGACACACACAGAGACACACACACAGACAGACACACACACGCACACACACACACACACACGCACACAGACAGACACACACAGAGACACACACACAGACAGACACACACACGCACACACACACACACACACACACACAGACAGACACACACAGAGACACACACACAGACAGACACACACACGCACACACACACACACACACGCACACAGACAGGCACACACACACACACAGACAGACACACACACGCACAGACAGACACACACAGAGACACACACACAGACAGACACACACACACACGCACACAGACACACACACATGTAATGTTTGAATGAGCTTTTATTTTCATATTTACAGTTTTTATTTCAACTTTAGTTTTACGTTTCATGTTTTTATAATTTTTTATTATTACTATTTATTTGTTTAGATTTGTAGTCGTAATTTTAGTACTTCATACTTTCTATGTGAAGCAGTTTCTCACTTTCACCTTAGCTACCATTAATATTTATTTCACCAGTAGTTCAAACTTTATTTCATGTAGTTACCAAAGCAGCATTTACTTTAGATTTATTTCATCATTTATTTTGATAATATTATATTTATTTTTAATATCATTTTTCACATTTTGCATTTTTATTACACGTCTCATTTTCTATGTCGGTTTTCAACTTATTTTATTCCAGGTAGTTTCCAATGCAACACTTCAAGATGTCATTTATTCATTCTTTTTTTATTATTATATAATTAGCTTGAATTTACATTTTATATACGGTATATACATATATATAAATATTATTTATTTACTGTATTTTTTTTGCTTTATTTCAGTAAAAAGTAATATTTTTAACAGTTTAACTCACCTCGGACACTTTCTCTGGTCCTCCAAACCTGTCAATCAGCTCATCAAGAGTGTTGAGCGGCAGCTCTTTCCCCAGCTCTGCTATTTTACCCAGCAGCCTCAGCTTGAGTTCTTCTAGTTTAGCTGAAAACACACACACAGGATGACTTCAGCCGAGTCTGAAATAGACCTTAAACAGGTTTCGACATCTAGACTCTAATAAGTGTGAGTGTTTCCTGAATGAACAGGACGGCATGAGCACAATCTTCTGAAAAACACATGCGTTTGTGTCAACCTACCAGCAGGTCCATTGATGTGGTTGACGAAAATCACATCATCACTGTCCTGTAGTGAATCAGGGGAGGAGTTAGAGTCGCTGTCAATCTCGTCCGAGTCGGAGTCCGAGTCGTCGCTGATTTTAATAACCTCGCCCACTTCCATGCAGTGCTTTGGAAATTTTGCAGTCCGGCCTCTGGGTTTTCCTTCAGATGGCAAAGAACTGCTTTAAAAAAAATAACTAAAACCTACAGACCCAATGTTTGATGCATTTGAAGATATGACTCACGTTTCCTCTTGCTTGCGGCGCTTTTCTCTCTTTTGGGTTTCTGTGTCGGGAAGTGTTTCTGAACTAATGACTGGAAAACACCCCTACAGGACACAAACCCAGTTCAGCTACAGTTTCAGCTATTCACCCTTTATATATTGATTATTATCAGCTTCTCTGGAATACTTGATTCTGATTGGTCTACTGGGGATTTGTGGGAGATTTCAGTCTTTCCCGATTGAAGGAGAGAGAAGTGAGGACACTCACTCAGCAGCGGAGACGAATCTGTCCAGGTGTCCGTCGTTCTCGTCCAGCACCTCTCGGGTACGAGCCTCTCCGGTGGACTGCAGGCCAATCACGATGCACTGTTTGGAATGACACGGAGAGGGGGCGGAGCCACATACAGCACTATTAGTGAAACACTTAATACAGGGTTCCCACAATGAAGTTAACCTTCCAGTCATCTGTTATTACTGGTAAGAGCTTGAATGATTTGTACAGGGAAAAATATTTTTTAATGCCATGTCAGCAGCAAGGCTAGCTTGATGGTGAAAAATGAATAAATAACAAAACATACAATAAACAAGAAACTATACAAAACATTTAAGGTTAATACTATATGAAAAAATCTATAATACGTTCTTAAATACTCTGTTCCTGATAAAAATTGCATCTCCCATGTACAAAATTGGTTTGCTGTGTTTATTTGTTTGGCCAGAAATTGTGATTACGTAATTATAAGACTAGAATATGGAAAAAATAAATAATAATGTAGTATCAAATTAATTGTTATTAAATATTTAAGTGACTATAAAAAAGTATAATAATAGTCATTATTATTATTGTATAATAAATTATTACTACTAAATGTAAAAAAAAAAAAATTAGTAAAATAAGAAATATCACTATTGTAATATTTAAGTTATTAACACCATAACATGTAATATCTTTTATAAAATAAGAAAAAAATGGGAATATATCTATATTTGATGTATATATATATATAAAAAATATATATATATATATATATATATATGTGTGTGTGTGTGTGTGTGTGTGTGTGTGTGTGTGTAATAACATTTAATATTTAAAAGATATATATTTTTATATATATATTTTATATGTACTGTACACACACAAAATAATATATATATATATATATATATATATATATATATATATATATACACACCCACTTTTTTGTAAATAGTACAGCTATAATAGTAGTAATATTTATGGGGTAAGGATATCTAAAACCCATTAAGACCTCTTCTTAACAAACAAAAGCAGAACTCCCGATCCCTGACTCACCTTGCCATGCTGCATCTCAGTATGAGCGAGTTCGACCAGACGACGGACTTTAGCGGCGATGCACAGATACTTAAAAAACCTCTGGTGTGACGCCCAGAACTGACCCCATAGAGACTTACGGGACGCCAGACCCAGTGTATCAGCAGCTCTGGAGAACAGCTCGAGAGCCTCGGCCCACTGCACACAGACACAAACACTTTAACCCCTGCTCAGACACTGTTTGGGACAAAGTGATTCAACAACACAAGCGTGTCTCTCACCAGTCTGGCGGCTTTGTTGTAGACCAGTTTGAACTCTTGGTCCAGTGTGATCTCTTCTATACGGAACGACACGCCGGAAAAGCTCAGCTGGCGTGCGATGTACATGCCACTCACTTTCATATCCATAGCCACAATCTCCATCGCTCCGACACCCCTGGAACACGAACACGAGGAAAGGTTTAAGAGAGAAGTGAGGATTTTCATCAGACCGTTGTGATCCGGAGCATGACCTCTGACCTCTTCTCAATAGCATGCAGGAAGTCTTCAAACGTCTTGAACGGCGTTCCTTGCCCCCAGATCCCCAGTCGGCTCATGTAGATCATATTCTTTGGCTCAGAAGCACCTGGAGATGGAGAATAATTAATCCACGAAGAGCTCAGAATGCATGGAACCACAAGCAACCATTTTTAAGGGGATTTGGCTATTGTTTTCTTTGCAAAATAACCAGTCATCTAAATCAAAAAGAACCAAACATAAAAAATATATATTTCTAATTTTAAATAAATACATTCAACTGAAATGAAATGCAATGTTTATTAATATTTATTTTATTTAAGATAGGCGTCAAGGCAACATTTTTCATTAGATTTAGTAAAACTTGATGTACTAAAATACCTAAAACTACAAAAAAAAAAATTATATAGACATATGTCATACTAAAACTTACAACAAGATTCATTAAAATAAACATTTTAAAAAATATAAAACAAACACCAAGGCTGAATTTATTTGCTTAAAAAAAAAAAAAGTACAATTATGCAAAATTTTTACAATTAAAAAAATTGATATATTTGAATATATTTTAAAATAATGTCAAAGTAATTTATTCCTGTGACAGAAAAGTGGAATATAAAAAGCTTTAAGATTTACTAAATTAACTATTTTATTCAGCAAGGACGTATTAAATTGATCAAAAGTGACTGTAAAGGCATCTATAATAATGTTACAAAAGACTTCAATTCAAAAACACGTTCTATTTACCAAAGAATCCTGAAAATAAAATGTTTCACCATTTCCAGAAAAATATTGGGCAGCATAACAGGTTTTCAACACTAATAATAATCAAAAAATCAGTATATTACTCTGATTTCTGACGATCATGTGACACTGAAGACCGGAGGAATAATACAATAATAATTACAGTTAGTAAAGTAAAACAGAAAGACGTTATTTATTAAAAACTATTAGAAACACCCACCTGTGGCACTAGCGTACACCACTCTCGCCCGGGGAAGTTTGCTCTGCAAGTCCAGGACTGCTTTACCCATCTTAGTAGAGGTCGCATTTTTAGCCTTATGGCACTCGTCAAACACAATCTAAGGTTAAAGGTCAAGGGCCAACAGCACTGATACACTACTTCTGTTCATGTATATTAAGAGTTAACAGCATGCACTATGATTCTAGGTTAGCCAATCATAACAGAGATCATTTGCATATTGTGTTCTACATGAGTCTTAAAGGTACAGGAGCAAAAACAACAAGCAGCCTTATATTTCCAGTAAGTCACTACTTTCTAAAAGATGCATGCATGCACAGTCTGCAACGCTGGAAGGATACGACTCCGTCAAAGTTGGGTTTGCACCAGTCCAGGATCTGTTTGAGTCTGGTGCGGTGCTGACCGCCGGCTTGGCTCTCTCCAATCAGAGCCGAGTATGTGGCGAATAAAACGCCTTCTGAGGTAGCCGTATCGCCGTATTTAATCTGCATGGAAGAGGAGAAGCAGACATAGACAGTTAATGACCCAACAAGAAATTATTAACTTGAACCAAGAGAGAAAAACAAGATGTTACAAACATCACGAACATTTCTGACAGCTGAAGCCCATCAGAGATTTTAAGTTATTATTTCAAAAACATAACAATATTTGTGTAGGTTCAAAGCAGTGTTGTTAATTGAAACCACAACTAACACTATTAAAAATAAGTGTCGTTAACTGAAATCTAGATCAAAAATACAAATTCAAACATGACAAATGTTGCTTTGCCAACTAAGCAAAATAAAGTATTAAAATGACAAAGCTACAACTGAAATAAAAACTAGAAATATTTAAGAAATACACGAAGCACATAAAATTGCTAAAACTAAATTAAAACATTTAATACATACAAATTGCTAAATAACAAAAGCACATAAAATTGCTAAAAGTAAATTAAAATGAAAACTGAATTTTTTCAACAAAAAAAAAAAGAATTTGTTACATTATACATAATAACAACTATAATTATAGTTATACAATTAAAATGAATTGTCACTTAAAATGCAGGTAAACTAATAAAAGATTTTTTAAATATTCTCCTGTATTTTAATACTAATCAAATTAAAATTTTAAAACAACAAAAATAATTGTTAATATAAAAAATAAATACAAAAAAAAAAAAAAAAAATTATATATATTTTATATATATATATATATATATATATATATATATATATATATATATATATATATATATATATATATATATATATATATATATATATATATATATATATATATATATATATATATAAATTTTACATAGTAAATATTGAATTAATTATTTGTTTTTCATCAACTCACAAAGCCATCATGTTTGGAAAACCCAGATCTAATATGTGCAATATATATAATATATAATAAAATATAAAAAGCAATGACAAGTCAGTTCTCAAACCTTATTTAAAGCAAACACAGGGATGTTGGGAGCGTCTATGTCTTTGAGATCTCTCTCAGCATCGTACTTCAGGTCATTTGACACACTGAACCTAAAACAGAGCAGATTCCCAGAAAAAGATCCTTTATTAGATGACCATTCAACTGTGTTTGACTGAACATGAGCGTTAAGAGATGCATGCAGGGGTTTACCACAGTGCTCTCTTCCGTCCCTTTAAGAAATTCTCCAATATGATTCCGGCCACAGTGCGGCCCTTCCCGACTCCGGCTCCGTCTCCGATCAGAAACCCTGCCCTCTGACCGTTCTGAAGAATCACCTCGTGTTGCTGAAGAACACAAGCACAAGCACTCACAATAACAACGAAACATTGTGCTTTTGTAAAATAAAGAAAGTAAATAGGATGCGCTTTCTGCCGTCTCGGTCTCTGTGAACTTGAGCACGAAACTTGCGAGTCCACTACTGCGGAAATGACGAGTCAGTGTCTCTGGCTTCATCTCTTAAACCGGAAACAAAGATAAAACTAATTTATTAAGTAAATTATTAACTGTGTTCCAAAGATAAAAGGAGGTCTTACAAGTTTGGAACAGCATAAGGGTGAGTTATTAATATTAATTAATACATGCGCTCATATCACACATATTATGCTTTTTTGTTGACCAAAAAAAGTGAAAAAGGAAAAACATACAAGAAGATGGGATTGAACTTGAGTGCTGTTGTTTAATGCATGAGACAATGCAAAAGACGCGAGCGCAACAGCCTAAACCGTCTGTGTTTACATAGAAAATATCATCGTGACAGGCTGAAAGCTGCGGTTTTTACTATAAATAATAGTCTACTGGTGTTAAGCCTTTAGTCATTTTAAATTTGAAAAACCTTGACTTTTGAAATTTTATTTTAGTATTTCTGAACATATAATATGTATATGACAGGTTTGTGCAAGATGTAGCTGTAGTTCATGCATCTTTTCCGCAAAGATATTTAAGCGTGCTGCACTTGGAATAGAATTTTCTTTAACAAGAGGGTTAATAAAGTAAAAGTTAATTGAATCATGTTGTAGCTACATTTTCAAGTTAACTAGTTAAAAATAGTAAAAAAAATAAATAAAAAAATTGGTCATACCTTATATATATATATATATATTACTTTTTTGCCATATTGCCCAGCCCTAATATATATTATATATATATATATATATATATATATATATATATATATATATATATATATATATATATATATATATATATATATATACACATACATACACGTATAATAATATTATGACTAAAATGTATTAGAGCTGGGCAATATGGCAAATATATATATATTATTTTTATATCTTTTTTCAGAACGTATGAGCCAATCTTGATTTTTATTTATTTTTATTTTGTATTTTTTGTGCATTACACTTAACTCTGTGACTGTAAAGAGCAGAGAGAGAGAGAGAGAGAGAGAGAGAGAGAGAGCATGAGTACCTGGCAGGCGTAGATGATGGCCTCCAGCTGCAGGGCAGACAGCCGGCTGGAGCTAATGGTGCTGTCTGGAATGGACAGTGTGTAGGTGATGTCAGGAGGAGGAACGCTGGACAGTGTGTTGGTCTCCACCACAAAATCAGGATGAGAGTTTCCTATAGTAGCTGCACACATGTGAACACAGCAATTATTTGCCACGGAAGAAACACAAACTGTGAAATGGTATTGAGTTAAAGCTGTATGGGCAGCATGATTTTTATTCAATTTAAATGTTTTTTTTTTTGTTTTTGTTATTTTAAAACCTGCGCAAATACAAGTAATACCATATGTCAGGTGCACAAACTTTGTACTATGAAAGGCTGAAAACCAAATTTGAGGGCATTATATCACAATATTATTAATTAACTTATTTCTACATTCAACATTTACTAAACAAAAAATAATAATAATTAAGATGTGCTTCATGTTTCCCCCCCTTTTTTCTTACTATATGGTGAGCCAAATAAAAAGTAAAATAAAATCATTGTCCTTACAGTACAAACCCACACAACCTCAAAATAAATTATATATAATTTTACTTAATTAGACAGTATGGGGCACACATTAAATAAGGAATACTTACATAAGATTTTATTCAAAATGTTTGACTATTAGTTCTAAACAAGTCCAAAATACACAGGACTCTTATTTTGAAATGTATGTGTTGCTACTTCCAGCTGTCATTCAAAAACATAAAATATGGACTCTTTTAAGCATCTACAACATATCACACTATAAGACTATAAAGTAAACATTGTCATTACCCATTAACAGTAGATCATAAGCAATTGTTTGACATACAGTGGGTACGGAAAGTTTTTCACTCTGTTATATTGCAGTCATTTACTAAAATCATTTAAGGTCATTTTTTTTCTCATTGATGTACACAGAGCACCCCATATTGACAGAAACACATTTATTAAAAAAGAAAAACTGAAATATCACATGGTCCTAAGTATTCAGACCCGTCTATTTACATTTGGATGGTTTGTATTCGGCGTATGTGTCTGCGTGGCCCAACTCCTCCGTCTCTTCCTCGTCTGCCTCCTCCTCTTCCTCCAGCGGCGGAGGAGCAGCAGTCTGTGGAAATGAAGGAATGAAGGCGCAGGAAACAAAAGATGATGAAATGTGGTGAAAGAGAGGACAGAGTATTTTAGAGAAAAGGAGAGCATCTACCTTAAATCCTGCAACTGATGCAGACAGGAGAGCGCTAAGATCATCCAACCTACCAGAAAACGCGCTCAGGTTCTGCTGAAGAACACAGATACAGAGATGCTGAACACTCATGTGGAATTACACAAGAGAAATATGAATATAGACTATCTAATAGTCATCTAATTTCAACTAATACTTAAAATGACCAACTATTAGTCGAGGACAGCCCTATTTAATAATAATTTACGATAAAAATAACTAATATTTAATGGATGCATACATTTCTTTGCTTTTAAATTTTAAGCTATTTGGCAGAAAACTTTTTTTTTTTTTAATCTCTGATTTTTGCAATTAAACAGAGTCAGGTTGGAAAATACAGAAATCTGTATGAATGCAAAAAAAAAAAAAGAAAATCACATAAATAACATTAAACTTGAAATAATTTTTTTTTTTTACGTTTTGCTCAGGGCTCTGCATTAAACCAGAGCACTGAACATTGATCCGTTTACAAAAAAACACACCAATACACTGATGAATACTAAACATGAACTCATTAAAATAACCCAATTCATCAATTTACATGTAACCCAATAACTGTGCAATGTCAGAAATCTGCATTTACACGTGTTTCTCTAATAGTGGCATTAAAATTTAATATTTTGTGTATCCCATTCTTAGTACTCCATTTGTTTTTGTGAGTTGGGATGTTAAATAAAGCATTAAAAACACCTTAATATTTCAAAATATCAGCAGAAACGAAGAGCAAGCAAAGCCACATGTCCATGTTTCATGATTAAAGACATTAATGCACCTTTAAAAGAAGGCTTTTTCACAGAAAAAGAAGAACCAAACTGACCTGAAGGTTAAAAAAGAACTTTTTTTAGCAATGATATCTTGCCATTTTAGAAGTTGTTTACGCCGATACAGGAAAATGGTTTAATGTGTTTACATGACCACAAGCTTTGTTGGTTTATTAAGCAAAATAGATTTAAAAACGTGCATGCACGCATCTGTGTGACCATTGAAAATGGTGAACATCTGAGAGAAGGACAGTGCATGAATACCTGTCTCTGACTGTGTCCGGGTGTATCCCAGTACATGGGTGCCGCGGGGCCTTCGGTGGATAACTGTGCTAGGCCATTGACCGCAAATCCTGAAGGGTCAGGATACTCGGACAGAGAATCAGACGGAGAGGAGAACAGTGACTGGTTGGACAGGTCATCTATGCACGGCAGATCCTGAAAATAACCACAAATAATCTGATCAGAATTACCACTTCAGTCACTGATATCATGTCTAAATCACATCATAACAGCTCAAGACTTTCTGCACTAGAAGAGAAGCTGCAAATCACCTCATACAGGGCTCCAGAGTGCAACCAATTTAGACATCTTTATAATTTAGATATCCATTAATTAGTGATGAAACAAAATTGATGCGCTGGTGGAAACAACACGAGGCTACAATAGTAAGGAGATATTTGAATTATTTACTAATAAACTGAGTCTGGGTCACAAGGATGAGGTTGCCTGTCTCGCCATTTCCTCAGACGCAAGAGAGAAATCTTTATGGATTATGATTATAATGAAAGAGTTTTTGTTTTCGATTTGATTTATTTTGTTAAGTAGTCATTTAAATCTTTCTATAGATATATTTATCATGTCTGCGAGGCATGTTTTCACTGAGTGAATATTGTGGATGATATTGTGAGTGCACACAAATAAAAGTAGACCCTTTGCAGTTACGAATGATGTGTAAGGAGAATAAAAGAAAGAAAAATAAATAAGAGAGAGATAAATATAGAAAAAGGAAGAAAAAGACAGACAGAAAGGAATAAAAAGAAAGAAGAGAAAAAGAGGAAGAGAGAAAGAAAGAGACAAAAAGAGAAAGAGAGAAAAAGTAGAAAGAAATAAAGTAGAGAGAAAAAATATAGAAAAGAGAGAGAGAGATAAAGAGAAAGTAGGAAAATGAAAGAGAAAATCGAAGAGAAAGAAAAGAAAAAGAGAGAGAGAGAAAGAGAAAGTAAAATGAGAAAAAGAGAAAAGAAAGAAAGTAGAAAGAAAAAGAGACAAAAAATATAGAAAGAGAGAGAGAGAGAGAGATAAATAGAAAGTAGGAAAATGAAAGAGAAAAAAATTGAAGAGAAAGAAAGAAAGAGAAAAATAAAGACAAAGGAGGAGAAAGAGAAATACAGAAACAAAGAGAAAGAAAAAAGTAAAATGAAAGAGAAAAAAAATAGAAGAGAAATAAATAGAAAAAAGAAAGAGAGAAGAGACAAAGTAAGAAAAGAAAGAAAAGAGAAAGACAAAAAGAAAGAAAGAAAAAGAAAGACAGAAAGAAATCCTGGTTTGTGTTTTGAATTTAAACCACAGCAAACTAAAGCACCTGACTGCATCAGCAGCCAACAATACACAGATCTCAGATGAAGAACTCAAACTGTATCTTCAGCACCAGACTACAGCGCTGGCATCTGAGTGAGTGAGTGAGTGAGTGATGGAGTGAGTGAGTGAGTGAGTGTGTGAGTGAGATGGAGTGAGTGTGTGAGTGAGTGAGTGAGTTGGAGTGAGTGAGTGAGTCAGTTGGAGTGAGTGAGTGAGTGAGTGTGATGGAGTGAGTGAGTGAGTGAGATGGAGTGAGTGAGATGGAGTGAGTGAGATGGAGTGAGTGAGATGGAGTGAGTGAGTGAGTGTGTGAGTGTGTGAGTGAGATGGAGTGAGTGAGTGAGTGAGTGAGTGAGTGAGTGAGTGAGTGTGTGAGTGAGATGGAGTGAGTGTGTGAGTGAGTTGGAGTGAGTGAGTGAGTGAGTGAGTTGGAGTGAGATGGAGTGAGTGAGTTGGAGTGAGATGGAGTGAGTGAGTTGGAGTGAGATGGAGTGAGTGAGTGAGTGAGATGGAGTGAGTGAGATGGAGTGAGTGAGATGGAGTGAGTGAGATGGAGTGAGTGAGTGAGTGTGTGAGTGTGTGAGTGAGATGGAGTGAGTGAGTGAGTGAGTTGGAGTGTGTGAGTGAGTGAGTTGGAGTGTGATGGAGTGAGTGTGATGGAGTGAGTGAGTGAGTGAGTGAGATGGAGTGAGTGAGTTGGAGTGAGTGAGTGAGATGGAGTGAGTGAGTGAGTGAGTGAGATGGAGTGAGTGAGTGTGATGAGTGAGTGAGATGGAGTGAGTGAGTGAGTGAGTGTGTGAGTGAGTGAGTGTGATGGAGTGAGTGAGTGTGATGGAGTGAGTGAGTGTGAGTGAGTGAGTGAGTGAGTGAGTGTGTGAGTGAGTGAGTGTGTGAGAGAGATGGAGTGAGTGAGTGAGATGGAGTGAGAGAGATGGAGTGAGTGAGATGAGTGAGTGAGTGAGTGATGAGTGAGTGAGTGTGATGGAGTGAGTGAGTGTGATGGAGTGAGTGAGTGAGATGGAGTGAGTGAGTGAGTGTGATGGAGTGAGTGAGTGTGATGGAGTGAGTGAGTGAGTGTGATGGAGTGAGTGAGTGAGTGAGTGTGATGGAGTGAGTGAGTGAGTGAGTGTGATGGAGTGAGTGAGTGAGTGAGTGTGATGGAGTGAGTGAGTGAGTGTGATGGAGTGAGTGAGTGAGTGTGATGGAGTGAGTGAGTGTGATGGAGTGAGTGAGTGTGATGGAGTGAGTGAGTGTGATGGAGTGAGTGAGTGTGATGGAGTGAGTGAGTGAGTGTGATGGAGTGAGTGAGTGAGTGTGATGGAGTGAGTGAGATGAGTGAGTGAGTGAGTGAGTGAGATGGAGTGAGTGTGATGGAGTGAGTGAGTGTGATGGAGTGAGTGAGTGAGTGTGATGGAGTGAGTGAGTGAGAGAGATGGAGTGAGTGTGATGGAGTGAGTGAGTGAGAGAGATGGAGTGAGTGAGTGTGATGGAGTGAGTGAGTGTGAGTGAGATGGAGTGAGTGAGTGTGATGGAGGGAGTGAGTGAGTGTGAGTGAGATGGAGTGAGTGAGTGTGATGAGTGAGTGAGTGAGATGAGTGAGTGAGTGTGATGAGTGAGTGAGTGAGATGAGTGAGATGAGTGAGTGAGTGAGTGTGTGTGAGTGAGTGTGTGAGTAAGTGTGATGAGTGAGTGAGTGTGTGAGTGAGTGTGTGAGTAAGTGTGATGAGTGAGTGTGAGTGAGTGTGAGAGTGAGTGAGTGAGTGCTAGAAACACTTTCATCTGAGAGGAGCATTGGCGTATCTGATGCACTTCAGCACTGCACCTTCCTGTGAGGCTCTGACCAAAATACCCTTCCAACGGGTCACACAGACTCAATCCAGCATGTGTTTGCTCTCGGGTGTGGTGGTCTTCGGTCAGGAAATGATGCTTGTGTGTTCATATTCACAGACTAATTTTACCACATCTGCTTTAAGAAGTGTTTACAGCTATATGTGGCTTCTGATAGCATTCAAATAGTGAATGTGTGCCTGAACAGCAATATAAGCAGCATATAACTGATATTTCCATTTGCAAACATTTGAGTTCAGTGCTAGTAATGTGGATAAGATCTGCACAAAGATGACTGAACAATCAAAGATAAAGCTGGAAACTTTTAGCTGAATAGTTTCCATGTTCTCATGCACAGAGAGCTTAAACTCTTTCCTTCATATAAAATCACTTTCCATGAATCACAGTGATAGGAGAATGGAGAATACACTGCAGTGAATACTATAAACCTTACTATTCCTAATAAGATTGTGAAACTGTGCACAGCATGCAACACTAACCATTTCTAATTAGAGTTATTATAGTTACCTAAAACCAAAAAAACAAAGCAAAGATGCAAAGATTCACATTTAGTTTAAGTTAGTGTGCTTCCTCTGAGGCGCAAGACATTTATCATATATGAAAATTATTATATTTAGTGGCAGTTTAGCAGGAAGTGATGATTTAGCTCTCTTTGACACGTTCAATGGAAACAGGGCATGTTCGTAAATGTTTTATGCAGAAGTTAAATTCGCAACTTTGGATGGAAACTCAGCTAATGGTTCTGGTGAGTTCAACCTCGACCAAAACTACAGCAAAACTAAAAAAAGAGACGGGATGTGCTCTTACCTGGGAGAAATCTCCGTTCTGCACGAGGTCATGAAAGTCTATGTCAGGCAGGTCCAGAGACACGGAGGACGGGTTTGGCTGGAGCTGCCTGATAAATCAGAGGAGAGCACTCAGGAAAAACCACACCTTCAAATACTGATCAAGTTTAGGGGTGTCACAATACAAGAACTCATACTGAAAAGGTCTGGAACTTCATTTAAACCTCCAAGGTTTATATAGGTTATGATATCTTTTTGATTATGTATATAGACGTTTATTTTATAGTTGTCTAATAAAGCAAACAAACCTTCGGTCCGATAATCGCAATAAGCTTTGTTACTTTTGATTAAGAAACTAATTTTCATCTTTTATCTATTTTATCAGGAAATTCAAACAATAAACGCTGTTTTGACTTGATTATTATATCTAAGAATTAATAGCAATTGAATTTTATACTTTGTTATTAATTGGAACGTAATATTAAAATAATGTGCAAGTAAAAGGGCTTCCTATATGGTTACAGCACTAGCTGTTATAGATGTTTTTTCTCAAGAAAACTATGATTATATTGAATTTATTTAAAGACCACTGTTTAATACAAAAAATAATATTTAATGTATCGTTTTTCTCCCCTTCTGTAGTGAAAATGTACCAAATCGTAACTTAAAAACCATATCAGTTCTACAGTATTTCAAATCAGATCACTTATATTGAAGATTAATCAGCTTTGTATTTTTGACCACATAAAGGATAAGTATAATCAACTAACTCATGATAAAGTGCATAGATGTCACATGTTTAATATATCAGCATGTACCACAATATTATAACTGAATTGCATGCATTAAAGAATACAAAAATTCAACTAAATTTTCTAAAATGCATAATATTGTGAACTATTAATCCCTGTTATTTTGTATCTTGTAACGTTTAATAAAATCATCACAACTGGATCTTCCAGTGACTAAGTCAGGATGTTCATTTTGCATGCAGTCAGCGAGGAATAAACCATTGTTAGTACATTTTTATTGCTGTAAATGATGCACAATTTATTTTATGTATGATGCACGCTTTTCGATTTTGGAAAAGACACTGTGTGCGTGACTCACCTCCCAGATTGCATAGGATAGTGCTGGCTGTAGGGAGTTTGCTGAGGGTACGTCCATGAGCTTGACGGATACAGCTGACTCTGGGGAAACAGGAAACAAACAGCACGTTTGACACAGGAAGAGGCCCTTTGGAAACACTGTTCAGCAGAGATATTACCCATCAACCCAAATATTTACTGGCAGTGCTAGTGACTCATCTTGAGCCGGTGAGACCCGACACGAACCGTGCACGTACAGAGTGAAGACCAACAGTTAAACCACCATAAACCAGGTGATGTGAGGCTACTGTTTCTAGAGAGAGGATTACCATTGGCTACCAAAGCACTCCAGATCCGTCCCATTTTGGACAAGGTTCAAGACCAACTAGAGCTATAATGATGAAGATGACCGTTCAAAACTGCAGATTTAATCAGATTAAGACAATCTGTTATTATCAAGAGTATAACAGAGCAGAATCACACACACACAAAAACAAATTTGCTATCAAACCTGAGCCTGACCTGGATTCAGAAATGTTTGGGCGAGTTTTTCATGTCTAGTTTCAAGTTTGCATTGGGTTCCAGTTTGTAATTTAATAATTTTTATTATTTTATTTTTATTTACCATTAATTTTTTCTATTAAATTATTCAGCAAAACTTAGTATGATGGATTTTTTTTTTGTTGCAATTTTAACTAATTTTGTACTGAGCATTTGTCATTACAGAAACTGTCCAAAAAATTATATTTCACAAGAAATTAAACTCAACAGCAAAATTAAACAAAATATACAATTATATTTTTATCACAATCTAGCAACCCCCCCCCCCCAAATTGCATTACGTAAAAAAAAAAAAAAAAAAATCACATTATTTGGTTCATTGGGTTCCATTTTTTTTTGTTTAATTGAAAAAAAATAAGAATAATAAAAAAATAAGAAAACTAAAATCTTATTTTTATGAACAATTATTTATTTATTTTTTAATGAAATTATTATGCAAAATTAAAGCTCATGAAAAAAAAATTTCTTACATTTTTTTAAGAATTGTACAAAGTTTGCTACTGAGCATTTGTGATTCCTAGTAGGTGGATTACAGAAACTGTTCAAAAAATTATATTTCACAAGAAATTAAACAAAATATACAATGGTATTTTTATGACAATCAAGCAATTGTTTTTCCCAATATTGCATTACTACAAAAACAAAAAATAAAATCACACTTTTTCACACTATTTTTATTGAAAGTACAATTATTATCAAAGATTACTATAGTTAAATCACATGAAAAAAAATAAAAATTATAAAAAAATAAAATAAATAATATATTTAATTTTTATTTTTCCTCCCCATATGACTTTATTCTACTCACTCATTAAGAGGAACATTTTAAGGCTCAGTATGTACCTCCATGGAACTTGTGAGAGGAGGACTGGGTGCGCTGAACTCCGGGCTCCCCAGCTGAGGGCCCTCGGGGTGCAGATAGTCCTCCGTTTCCATCACAACAGACGCGGCAAGAATGGGCATCAGTCTCCGAGCAGAAACATGGTCGCTTGTCAAACCCCGGTCATTCTCCAGCCATCTCTGAGAGAGAGAGAAATCATGGGAAATAACCTCTCTGTTACACTGTTTATAATTCAGATGAAGAGTCTTGTTTCCATTAATGCATTGTTATCTTGACAGATGATCTGTCTATAAAAAACAGCTCTGCACTTATTGTGGTATTTATATATGAAATAAAGTGGTTTATTTCATCTAACAAACAGAATTAGATAAAGACAGGACTAATGGGATTATTTATAATATATGAAATATATGATACAGGCCTTGTCTATGAGGCAGTTAGATGGAATTTAAACTATAAGTGTGTGTCTGTTTTATTCTGAGCTATATAAAACACTAATTCAACCTTCAAAAGAAGATAATATCAAACTAAAGCTAACTATAAAACAGACTATGATAAAAAATAATAATCTGTCTGAGCGTTTGTCAACCTGAAAACTATTACCCAGACAGCACTGACCCCTCAAAACATCATTCTGATATGATTACCAGCTCATATTGATTATTATATATTAATATCCATAATTTATTAACGAATAAATCAACTGTTTGCGTGTTTTTCTGACTGACTCAATGGAGGGCTATTGTTTGATTCGTGCTAACATGCTAACCTGAGAGAAAACTCACTCACCGCGCGTTAATTAAACCCGCCTGTCCGAGAAACCCTTCCACGAGCACTAACGACCGCTCAATCGGAGTTCTTCTTGATCGGTAAACGCGATTTGAAGGGGTTAATCCATATTTTTATGCCCCTGTACGGTTGTTCACTTACTTCCTGGTCGACGTCGCCATCTTGATCTGAAAGACGGCGGACGCTTCCGCTGACGTCACCGCGGAGAGAGAACGGAAAGCACGCAGATTTATTTTAAAGATAAGTGCATAAAAAAACATTAACTAATTTGATTTGCTATTTCCCCCGTTTAGAAATAGAGATTTGTAATATATGCATATATTAGATCCTTAAATATTTTTCACAAATATAACTAATAATAGATGGTCCAAACAAAGAGCTCTCTCACACACACACACACACATATATATATACATATATGTGTGTGTGTGTGTGTGTGTGTGTCTGTGTGTGTGTGTGTGTGTGTGTGTGTGTATTTGTGTATATTTGTGTGTGTGTATGTGTGTGGGTGTGTATATATGTGTATATTTGTGTGCGTGTGAGTGTCTATGTGTATATGTGTGTGTGTGTGTGTGTGTGTGTGTGTGTGTGTGTGTGTTTGTTGTGTATTTGTGTGTGTGTGTGTGTGTTGTGTCTATTTGTGTGTGTGGCATGTATTTTATATATATATTTAATTGAATTTATTTTAAATTTATATGATTAAATACTAATAATAATACAATTACAATAGGCTTATTATTTAAATAATAATATAATACTTTATATTTGTGGAAAAGTGGACTGTAAAATCATAATAATTAATATTGAACCTTAAACAGCTGTCATGATTATGTTTTAATGAATTTTTTTATTCCATTTTTCTTTATTTAACATTTTCTGATGATAGTCATGGCTAATACCAATTTATCATATTGTAACCAAACACTGTAACTGTGGTAAACTGTGACACAACTGTGACATCTGGCGTGATACATGTGTGTAAAGTCAGAAGTGTGTGTGTGTGATCAGCTCATGGAGGTTTATTGACGAGACTCTTTTTTTTTTTAACTAATGGGCGGAAATAGTTCAGAGTCCGTGGACTTTGAGAGGTCTGCCCTGCTTTCATGTTGACTCCATCATCATCATCATCATCATCATCATCATCAGTGCTGAGTGAACGACACGACACACAGACACTCAGATACTGAACTGAATGGCTCTTTCATAGCTATTTATTGTTGTTTTTGTTTATATATATATATATATATATATATATTGCTACTGTATTTTTGCTAGAGTAGAGCTCAGCTGATTTCATATTTGTGGATTCCTGATTTCTCAAATGGATTTTCCTCCAGAGATCAGTGTTTTTATTCTGTCTCTGACAGCACCTTTTATTCTCTACACAATCAACCAAGTGTCCTTCCTACAAGAGTAAGTTTGTCTCTTATGTCATTATTTTACAATACTGTATGTTTAAAGAACATTGCATTGACATAAAGCAATGCAAAATCGGTTTCGTTTTCCAAGATCTTCTGTTTAGAAGTGTGACTCTTAAAATCTTTTTGAGGTTTTACTCACCTGATTTGGCCAAGAGAGGGCAACCATCCTCTTCTTGATTTATTTCATCATTCTGATCATGAGCTGACATTGCTTCATAGATTTCATTAGAGAAGATTTCGTCAGTCAGATTTATCATGTTGTGTAATGATTTCGTAAAATTCAGTACAGTTTCACCCTCATAAATCTTATCATCATAATGAAAAAAGGCATAATTTTTTTGGGTATATATTTACAAATCATGCAAATATTTTATATTAAAAAAGTAAATATATTCTATTTATTTAAACATATATAATATATAAAAATATATATTCTTTTTTAATTGTTATGCTGATTTGAATTTTAAAACTGTATTGTTAGATTTTTACTGTTATTCAGTAAAAGTGATTGTATTAAAGTCATAATATTAAATGAAAATGAACTGATGATTATGATAATTAAATTCTTTAAAAAAATGACTTTATTTGTATCATGCAAATGATAACTTTTTTAAGAAATGTGTCTCATTTAGACACTTGGACTACAGCTTTATTCTTAAATAATGCAGAAAAATATCATATTTAATTTTGAAATGATTTACTCATCGTGCAAATATAAAATATTTACATTTATTAAACAGATAATATTAAAGTTGTTATATTTTTAATTCATGCTGATTTTAT